>NC_090390.1:48388152-48688152 GCF_036365525.1 Heterodontus francisci
CAAAGGGCCCTTAGCAGATCTCAAGGGTGCTGGATTTCAACAGGTCTCAGAACTGGGAAAAAGACATGTTTTGGGAAATTGAGGTACATCTCACCATAGGCACAATGATTTATTCGGCCATGAGTTAGTTCCCCATTCCGAGATGATAAAATTTGAATGACCTACTGACAACCAGTCTTGTTCTGCAACACATCTATTGGAACTGAAAGTTCCTAATATTCACACAACTGGCAACAATGAAAGGCACAAAATTTATTGTACCAAACAGTACAAAATTAAAGGAGCAGTGGATTTGTTTTTGATATCAAGCCTTAACTCATTGTTTTGTTGATTTTTATAAAAGATTAGTTGTACATCAGATGCAGTTGGAGAGATGTGCTATTTGCATTATAGCAATTACTTTTTCAGTAGGGTAGATCAGGATAGATAGGAAGACTGTTTAGTTTGAAATGTGACTGCAACAGATATACTTCATTTGGGAACAATAACACATACTTAAAGTGACCTACCCAGTGAAAATATCTCCTTGTTCTTGGTGCAGGCATTTTGGCTTTCTCTCTGAACTTTTAAAATATGTTCCTTTAAAAAATGCTTTATCCCCTTTCACTGTCTTTGAGCTTTCACATTCATTTTGAAGGAGTGTAATGAGCTAGCACATGAACTTCATTTTCAGTGAAGGATTATGAGAGAGAAAGCAAGCAACAAAATTGTATGATGAGAAAGTCCTTGAGTTGATCGGGATTATGAAAGTGAGTGAGATTCGAATTGTTAATGTTTAAGAGGATGCAAGAATATTGTACGTATATGATAGATTGGTGTATATGACAGCATGGTATGTGTAAGAGGGAATATACCAGAAATTTGCATGAGACAGCATCAAAGATCATTGTATGTAAAATTATATGCAAGACAATTGTAGGCATGTGCAAGAGCACTGAATCAGAGACTATGTGAGAGCATTGAGACTGTGTGTGAGAGAGTTTTCAGCAAGATTGTATGAGAGGAAGCATGCATGAGGATTGTGAATGTGAGAGAGGATTGAGAGTACTTAAGAAAATATAATCATTGTTCAGAGGATCTATAAGTCACATGCAAAAAATTTAAATGAAAATTTACATGTGAAAGAACACTTGCTGTAGGAACAGTTTTAATAGAATATATTTAATTAGTGGAGGTATTATGCTCATTGACAAGACAGAGTTGCTTGGATAAAATAGAAATAAAATAATTTTTTCCATCTTTAAACTACCTGTGTCTGCTTACACTTTTGTGTATGTGTGCATCTTTGCATGAGGTTTATGCTGTTTCTCTTTTAAACATACTCAGATCGTGCAAAGACAGCAATAAATATTGGCACGGTAATGTGACTTTTGACTTAAAATACTTAACTCAATCATGTGTAGCATTTTCTAACCAGCAGTAACCAACAACTGTGTTACTATCAGCACCGACTGGAGTTTATACCTGCACAGTACCGATAAACTTAACGATACTGGATGGCATTCAATTTTTCTGTATCTGACTGACTGCGATAAGGAAATAATGCTAAGGCTCAGAAAAAGGTCAAAGTTAATACTGACCTGACAGTCTTTTTTGTATGTGGTGAATCTACTAGTGGTTGCAGTAGGGTCAGTGGAAAGTAATATTCCCTGCCCATGGAAAAGTCCTTGATAACTGAGGGACAAAACTAACCAAGATAAAATTATGTTAAAGAACTTACTACTGGTGGTATATCGCAGCACTGTAATCTGTAAAGTTACTCAACCAGTCATCTGAATATTTAAATTTATTTCCAGAGACTGGAGGGAACTTGTAACACAGATTTAAAGCTATAAAAGTGCTTTCACCAGTATCACTGGCTGTAAATCATTCCCACTCATCCTGTGGGGAATATTGGCTCCATCTCAACACATGGCCTCAATCCACACAATGCTCTCCACTGGCCAACAAAGTATGCTAACACTGCACCTACTATTAAAGTCAATTGCTACTTACAGTAGGTTAGAATTGAGGATTCAAGATGTGCTTAATGTCAGAATTGAGCATGCAAGGTCTACTTTGATCCATGTACCCACACAATAATAAAATCCCTCACCAGTGACAGGAGTATAACATATTCTTTCACAATTGAGGCAGATGTTGACAATACACTTGCTTGAAATATTTGAGTTATAGTCTTCTCATTTCATGAAAGAACATATGTGCTATATGATGGGCACATAGAACAGCATGTACAAGGCTGCCATCCAATCGATGGGATTCAGATCACATTATAAACCAACAGAGTGAACTTTTGGCAGCATGTTAATGTAATTTCAGTCCCAAAATTGGATCAGAGTCTAGAACTTTCCAACATATTTATAAGTTTAAAATATGTGTGTATGTATTTTTTTTTATAATAACTAGAAAATAGTTTGCGTATTCCTGCAGGTAAGGCAAACTGAATGCAGTTTTGGATTGAAATGATGTGATGAAACAGAAAGGCTATTATACCTGACTGTGACATTTGATCTGAGATTACAACCGTAGCACAGGCATACCTGTTTTTACCCATTGTTTATGTGAACTACATGGCATTAATTAATAATATATAAATGAAAGAACTTAAATAAAAGAAAGCTAATGAAAAGCATGAAATAAATAACAAATTTCTGTCAAGATCTTTCCTGTGCCAACCAGTATGAACGTGTCTTTTCTAGGAGCTGTACTTTCTAAATTAAATTTAAATATTTTTCAAAAATATTTTCAGATTTAATTTTCGGTATCAGTGGTGTAACAAAATACAGAAAGGCAATATCTTCTGCTAATGTGCTGGATATTTAAGAGTTTAAGCGCAAAGCATTGTAAAAAGTTAACACGGACAAAGTTTATTTTTAGAGACCTCTTTCAGATGAAATCATACACTTCTGAGGAAGTCTTTCCACAGCACTCGTCTCACAGGTTCACCCTCACATTCAGTAAGAGGTGTCAAGTGCTAAGTGCTAGCTGCAATGCAGACCTTTTTCTAAAGCAACCAGCGAGGAGTTTAAAGGTCATCCTCTAGTAGATCAAAACTTGCCAAACAGTGAAGTATTCCTTTTCCATAGTGGCAGTGCAAAATATATATAATATATATATATACACACACACACACATACATACACACACATTATATTAAAAAAATAGCAATGAGATTTAATTCACAATTCCAATTAGGTGGCTTGAAAAATCTCGATTTTTTGGGCGGTCCCAGAGTGCAAAAATACATATTGTTGCTATACAGATCTGTAAAAATCTGCAGTTACAAAATAAACTGTACATTGTTTAATTTTACACTAAAGTTTTCATCAGACATCAGCTATAAAAACAGTCGGATTATTGTAATTTTCTTCTGTTACAGCTATGTAACTTCACATTCCTATCCTCCTGCTTCAACCCAACATATTTCCTCCCTTGGGCTCAATTCTAGTACAATCTGTATTTTTCAACTCCCTTTCCATGGTTACTGAGATTTTAATTTCAGAAGTGTAAATTACCAAACTAACAGGAGGGAACAGAAGAGAAAACAATTTTTGAAACATGCATAAAAGTCAGCAAGTTATAAGGACAGCTCCAGTCGAATGACAGCAGTGAAGCCAGCAACGTTTTCAATTGTTCTGCAGCACATTTTGGCACCACAACCATATTAGAGATGAGGAGTATGGGGATAGCATAACAGTCTATGCAGCTTGAAGAAAAATTTTGTTGATGACAAATTTACCACAAGGGAGTCTGCCCAGACACCACCAAGGCTACATAAGTGATGATAAAAAGCAAAATTTGAAAATTCTACAGTAATACCACTTTTTTTTAATATATATATGGACAAAGATTCTCACAAATATAGGAAAGTAGATTTGGGAAATAATCCCTATTTATTTTGGAAACCAGCAGTGGTCCATTGTCCCTGTAAAATGTTAAATTTGTTGCTTTTCCATTTACTTGCATGAGACTCGGTTCAACTCCACAACATACTAGGAGCTCAAACCCAAATACAGATACCCTGCTCAGTCTCAGACTTGCCAAAAGAACCTAGCGAGATTGGTGTCTGAGAGCTCCTGAAGCACTATAAAAAGGAGGCCCTCGGCTACAACTCACACGATCACACTACCTTTTATTCTCTGGATTGCCTGGAGTGTTTCCAGATTGCGACTTCTACAATTTTTTATATTCATTTCATGGGATGTGGGTGTCGCTGGCTAGGCCAGCATTTATTGCCCATGAGAAAGTAGTGGTGAGCTGTCTTCGTGAACCGCTACAGTCCATGTGGAGTAGGTACGCCCACAGTGGTGTTAGGAAGGGAGTTCCTGGATTTTAACCCAGCGACAGTGAATAAATGGCAATATAGTTCCAAGTCAGGATGGTGTGTGGCTTGGAGGGGTACTTGCAGGTGGTGGTGTTCCCATGCTGCCCTTGTCCTTCTAGGTGGTAGAAGTTGCGAGTTTGGAAGGTGCTGTCTAAGGAGCCTTGGTGCGTTGCTGCAGTGCATCTTTTGTAGATGGTACACACTGCTGCCACTGTGTGTCGGTGGTGAAGGGAATGAATGTTTGTGGATGAGGTGCCAATCAAGTGGGCTGCTTTGTCCTGGATGGTGTCGAGCTTCTTGAGTGTTGTTGCAGCTGCACCCATCCAGGCAAGTGGAGAGTATTCCATCACACTCCTGACTTGTGCCTTGTAGATGGTGGACAGGCTTTCTGGAGTCAGGAAGTGAATTACTCGCCACAGGATTCCTCGCCTCTGACCTGCTATTGTAGCCATGGTATTTATATGGCTACTCTAGTTCAGTTTCTGCAACAGGACCTGCTGCTTGCTGGACCAGGAAGCATGATATGCCATGCCAGTGGCCCTCAAAGTCATCATGTCCTAAATTTTTACCCCACCAGATTCTTGGAGTCTGCTATAGATGTATCTCCTAGGCTGCCGTTCATGGCTGCATTAAGGAGATGACCAATGCACTCTTTGTCAGGGCTGAACAGTACGTTACCTTCTCCATTGATCTTAACAGTCAAAGGACAAAGTTTGTAACTTTGCAGCAGTTTCTGGCTTCCCTCACATACCGGCATGACTGACGGATATGACAGGAAGATCGTCATGAAAGTCTACGCTAGGCACGCAGGAAGCTACAATGATTCTTTTATACTCATTCTATCTGCTATCCCACTGTGTGAGGAACATGACAGGATGGCTACTTGAGGAGAAAGGAAACCTCATACAGTTGAGGTTGATGGCACCTTTGTGTAACCCACCCCATTCAGGTAGCACAGATATAATTGAAGTCAGGATACATCCAGGATCCTTATAGAGCACAAAATAGGAAGGTTTAAGCAAAGGTTTAGAAGTCTGGACTGCTCAGGGGGAATCCCTGTAATATTCCCCAGATGGAATGTCTTGCATTGTTGTGGTCCATCCTTAATTGCCCTCGAGAAGGTGGTGATGAGCTGCCTTCTTGAACCGCTAAGTCCATCTAGTGGTGGAAGAACTGAATGTTTAAGGTAGTGGATGGGATACTGATTAAGCTGGCTGTTTTCTCCTGGATGGTGTGGAGCTTCTTAACTGTTGTTCGAGCCGCACCGATCCACACAAATCCAGGGAGTATGCATCACACTTCAGACTTGTGCCTGATAGATGGTGGAGAGGCTTTGGGGAGTCGAGGTGAGTTACTCACAGCAGAATTCCCAGTCTCTGACCTGCTCTTGTAGCCACAGTACTTATATGGCTGGTCCAGTTAAGTTTCGGGTCAATGGTAACCCCCAGGATGTTGACGGTGGGCAATTCAGCGATGGTAATGCCGTTGAATGGCAAAGGGAGCTGGCTAGGATTCTCTGTTGTTGGAGATTGTCATTGCTTGGCACTCGTGGCACGATGTTCCTTGCCACTTATTCTAAAAGTCTTGCTGCATTTGGACACGGACTGCATCAGTATCTGAGGAGTCTCAACTGGTACTGAACACTGCAATCATCAGCGAACATCCCCAATTCCGACCTTATGATGGAGGGAAGGTCACTGATGAAGCAGCTGAAGATGGTTGGGCCGAGCACACTACCCTGAGGAACTCCTACAGTGATGTCCTGGGGCTTGGAAGTTTGGCTTGCAACAATCAGAACCATCTTCTTTTGCGTTAGGTATAACTCCAACCTTTGGAAAGATTTCCCCGATTCCCATGGACTAACTTTGCTTGGGCTCCTTGATGCCACATTTGGTCAAATGCTGTCTTGATGTCAAGTGCAGTCACTCTTACCTCATCCCTTGAATTCAGCTCTTTTGTCCATGTTTGGACGAAGGCTGTAACGAGGCTGGAGCCGAGTGGCCCTGGCAGAACCCCCAAACTGAGCGTTGGTGAGCAGGTTATTGCTGTGCAAGTGCCACTTGACAGCACTGCTGTAAAATTGTGTAGGGGGTGTGGAGTGCCATGTCCGTTGCCTACCTGCTCTGCTGCTATTTTACCAGCGATGACAGAGGTGGCAAATGGCCTCTTCCCACTGGTGCTGGCATTTTACCAATGGTGGACTAGTAATACATGCTGCCTCCTTGTGGGCTGGCGGTGGAGGAGGGCCCCCCTGATAGGGCACCCTGTGCCCCATGGAGGGCTCCTCAACAGCATGGGCTGCCCCCGCTAAAACAACTCCCTCTGTCCTACACTCGTGACCTGCCCCCACCTCTCCAGGGCCTAGCCGATTATCCCCGGCAAGGCCCGACCCCTACTTACCTTTTTGGAGGCCACCATCCATTGCCCTCTTCTGGCTGGGTGCAGTCCTAGCAGTGGCCACCACTACTGGTGGCACTAATGGGACTTGAGCTGCTGGCCTTCTGATTGGCTGGCAGCTGTTGAAGGCAGGACTTCCTGCCTCAGAAGGGCAGAAGTCCCATTTGAAGCTAATTAGGGGCCCTAGCCAAGCAAAATAGCATCGCTTCTGGGTCTGGCGGAGGTGGTCTTCCCCCCACCCCCCCACCGTTAAATTCTGGCCAATGATCATGAAACTAGCGGCTTGTTGTAAAAACCCTCTGGTTCACTAAAGTCCTTCGGGGGGGCGGGGGGAGAAATCTGCCATCCTTATCTGGTCTGGCCTACATGCGACTCCAGATCCATAGCAACGTGGTTGACTCTTAACTGCCCTCTGAAATGGCGTAGCAAGCTATTCAGTTGTCATAAACCGTTACAGAAAAAAAATAGCACTATTGTTTTACCTACACCACATTGACTGCTTTGGTTCAAGAAAGTGGCTCACCAGCACCTTCTCAAGGGCAATTAGGGATGGGCAATAAATGCTGGCCTTGCCGTGATGCTCACACCCCCAAGGGTGAACAAAAAAAAATCAGAAGCTGTGTTTAAACCATACTGCAGACCGAAGTGCCAAATGTGATAAAGGTGATTAATGTAACACCAAACATAATAAATGCCGTCCATTCATTATGCACGCAAGTGATCTTTAAAGAAGATTTTGTAACTCTACTACTCCCATAAGGTAATCCTTAGTAGCCAGTGCAGAGTTGGTGGAAGGCTGCTGTTCCTCTTGTGAGGATCTTTGAGATGCTTGTGGCTGTAACTTCTGGGTGCTCAAACCTGTGAGGGCCTGGCTGCAGGCTGCTGCATTTCAGCTGCGGTGGGCCAGTCTGGCTCAGCAAACTTGTTTGGGGTGGAGTAAATGTGCAGACTTGCCTTGCCAGTGCGAGGCAGATGATGTTGGGGACTCCTCCACCAGTCTTATTCCTCTCCCTGGAATTATTTGTCCTGCAGAGAGTGAGAGTTAGTGCTTGTGAGTTCAGAAAGTGAGTGGAAATGCGTGTGACTGCTGCATATAAAATGCATGTGGTGTGTAGAAGCAAGGTGGAATAATGATGGAAAGCTGCTGAACATAAAGGAAGCATTTGTGTGATGTAAAGTGAGGAAGCAACATTGAAAGTAATCGGTGATTGGGCAAGTGATAGAATCTGAAAAGGGAATGATGCTGGTGCACAGTCTGAAGAGAGGATAGGAAGAGGCAAGAGAGTTTGAAATAAGCTAGAGAGGTGTGTTGATTATATGTTAAAGGATATGATGAAGAAAAGGCAATAGTTGACAGTGGTGAGGAAGAGTTGGAGAGGAGTGTTGTGAGGTGCTGGTGAGAGAGGTGGAGAAAATAAGAGCTTTTCTCCCCCATCTACTCGAGAGGACAAAAAACACTTTCTAAATTGAATTCAGATCCTGGGGGTGATGTTATTCGCATGAACCCTCTCAGCTACCTCGACCCACATCTGCCTGACAGTGGCCTCGGGGTGCTTCTGCCCCTGCTGGGGAAGCAAACCTCCCTTCTGGACCTCACTTCTTCCACAAGCACCGCTGGGGAGGCATCAAGTAAACAGGCGCCAGCCCTTGAGCTGGTCTCTGTAGCCAATGAATCTTCCACAGTTGCTCACTAAAAAATGCAAGCACAAGATGCAACCTTGCTTTTACAAGTGTGTCCCTGCTTTAAGTATAGTCGGGAAATCCACTCAAATTGCACTGGTCACCCAATTCTACAGGTGATCAGGAAGGCAGCCTTTCCCACAAATAGTAGAAAGGCCTGAGATTTAAAATGGCTCAAGTCACACGCTGATAATGTGATAGTGGCTTGCTGCATGCCACATCCCCTCCTTCCACAGGATTCCAGCCCTGAGTTAAAATCAGGGCACTTCTCTTCAATTCTGCCTTGGGGTTTGAAACTTATCTGTTTGTACTAGGTACTTTAAATGTTTTGCTTTGTTACATGGAAAATGGCTCTTGTGTATCTTCTATTATCAAACCAATGACTGAAGAGAGATCTGTTGACATACTGGGGTAGATTTGGTGAAATTCAGTTCTGAATGGTTAAACATTGGTGAATCTCTCAATGAAATGTAGCAAACTAGTATCATTCAATTTACACAGGCATAATTATTCACAGTTTCAAGCAGTTTAGGCATGCTGTGCATGGGGCTGCGGGGGTGGGGTGGTGATGCAGAAAGATACCACAAAATTGCAGTGCAGGTGCAATTTAAAGGGAATTGCCTCTATAAGCTGTCAAACATTCTTACCACTTTCACAATGATGCAAAAGGTATTTCAGCTCATTGTCTTGCCGAAGTGTCAGACAAAAATGAAGGGAAAGGAAACCCATTGTGCAGGTATGAAATGGTACCTGCAGATGAATGGCTCAGCATTCAGCACTTGTCTGAATTGTACTGAATTGGAGACAGTACTGCATGAGGCTTTGCAAGGAGGGTGGCCCTGCTTGCAATTCTACGCCACCATATCTAGTGGTTAGCATTGCAGCTTATCTGGAAGCTGCTGAAAGCAGGTTTGAGGCCACTGCTGATCATTAATCAGTGACTGTGCCAGCCTTACGTTATGTTCTAGCTGCCAGTGCCTTGCAGCATATGGCACAGCTCTGTATCTGGCTCTCTGCTGCCCTGGAGCCGGTCAAAACAGTTCTCCACAGGTATCAGGTAGGTGTGCCAAGGGCTGCAGGTAATGGTTGCTGGCATCTCTGCAGATGTGGCCAATCAGGCATTGATTGCTGTTGATCATTATGGAATGCTTTTTTTCATGCCATACCATTTAAATCATGATATATTATGATTTCGCTTTTATTCATTCATGGGATGTGGGCATCACTGGCAAGACCAGCATTTATTGAACAACCCTAATTGCCATTGATGCAAGGTGGTGGTGAGCCACTTCCATAGAATCATTCAACATTGATGTGAGCCAAACTTTCATATATTTCATGTGTCATCAAGTCTGCTATCACATGCTCTAATTAGGAATTGGGAGTCACCACAAGTAAAATTCCTCTGAAAAAGCAAGTTACATGCACCTCTACCTATAAGTGCACATGCAAGGGTACTAGCAGATGGGCAAAGAACACAGAAGTGCAGCCTGATCTGTCTGCCATCCCTCCAGTGGCCCTCCGCTTCTTTCTTCAAAAAGCTCAGGTACGAGGAGTTTCCAATTGGGAAACACATTGTAACGCACTTCAATTAAACTTTGTTGTTGGAAAGGTTGATGCAAAATTCCATTCCTAAATTTCAAAAGAAAAACCCCTACCACTTTTCAACTTAGTAAAGAGGACTCAACAAAAAACTCTACTGAATACAAATATTACCCTTAATTTTATACAGTTATCACTGACACAAAATGTTGGCCATCTTTTAATGGTACTGTCCAGTTATGGTTTAGAATTATAGTGCAAGTTTTGTAATTACGAGTGGATCTCCAGTAGCATTGCTCATGGTGTGCCAGAGGATTCAGCAGTATAAAGATACCATGGAGCTAGGACGTTACTGAGTGGCTGCAGCCTGCAACTACATTGTTTCCAGGACCTGCTTACATAGGGAAATACCCATTATAACTGAGTTACAGTGTTAACTGTTAATACAAAAAGCATGACCAAAATCATAAAGTGGATTTTGTGAAAGGGAATTGCATGCATACACAAGATTTTTAATAATATAAAGTTCTGAACCTCAGTAGGAAGAACACAAGATTATAACTGTACCTAAAGTGGTCTGCCGACATGGAATGATCATGAGGTTGTTGACTGAGGATCATAGGCTTGTCATTCTATCTTAAAATCTTTTAGTTATAAAATAAACTTAAATACTTGCGTTTATTTGCTATCTACCCAATAGAATCATGGTCCCAGAGATTGGTCAAGAACTTAAGAGCCCATGGGACCAGGTCAATTTGGCAATTGGATCCAAAATTGGCTTAGTGGCAGGAGGCAGAGGGTGATGTTAGAGGGCTGTTTTTGCGTTTGGAAGCTTGTGACCAGTGGTGTAACGCAAGGATCGGTGCTGGGACCCTTGCTGTTTGGAGTGTACATTAATAATTTAGACGTGAATATAGGAGGTATGATCAGCAAGTTCGCAGATGACACGAAAATTGGTGGTATCGTAAATAATGAGAAGGAAAGCCTTAGATTACAGAAGGATATAGATGGGCTGGGAAGATGGGCAGAGCAGTGGCAAATGGAATTTAATCCTGAGAAGTGTGAGATGATGCATTTTGAGAGGACTAACAAGGCAATGGAATCTACAATGGACGGTAGGACCCTAGGAAGTACAAAGAATCAGAGGGACCTTGGTGTACTTATCCATGGATCACTGAAGGCAGCAGCACAGGTAGATAAGGTGGTTAGGAAGGCATATGAGATACTTGCCTTTATTAGGCGAGGCACAGAATATAAGAGCAGGGAGGTTATGATGGAGCTGTATAAAATGCTAGTTAGGCCACAGCTGGAATACTGTGTACAGCTCTGGTTGCCACACAATAGGAAGGATGTGATTGCACTGGAGAGAGTTCAGAGGAGATTCACCAGGATGTTGCCTGGGCTGGAGCATTTCAGCTATGAAGAGAGACTGGATAGGCTAGGATTGTTTTCCTTAGAACGGAGAAGGCTGAGGGGGGACCTGATTGAGGTGTACAAAATTATGAGGGGCATAGAGAGGGCAGATAGGAAGAATCTTTTTCCCTTAGCGGAGATGTCAATAACCAGGGGACATAGATTTAAGGTAAGGGACAGGAGGTTTAGAGGGGATTTGAGGAAAAGTTTTTCACCCAGAGGGTGGTTGGAATCTGGAACACACTGCCTGAAGGGGTAGTAGAGGCAGGAACCCTCACAACATTTAAGTAGTATTTAGATGAGCACTTGAAATGCCATAGCATACAAGGCAACGGGCCAAGTGCTGGAAAATGGGATTAGACTAGACAGGTGCTTGATGGCTAGCATGGACATGATGGGCTGAAGGGCCTGTTTCTGTGCTGTGTAACTGTATGACAATCCTACAGAAAGATATAAAGCAGCGCTATTTACATCTAACTTTGCAACTAATTTAAGTAGAAACTTAGGTAGTGAAGAGGGGTACTCCAGTCCCAAATATCCAACAACAAATGCTGTTAAAAAAAATAAACGCAATATTAAATGGTGCTACATATCTTTAACATACATTGAAAATGCACCAGAATACAATATTTACCAAATTAACTTGCGAGATATGGTACCAGAATGTGTGTCCTGCACCAACTTTCCTTAATTTTGAAACAGAACCTTAGGGAAATCAATTCAAATCAAACCTTTCCTAAGATCAACATTTTTTTCTGTCAAGACGTGACATTAGTAGATTCTATTTTATTAACTATTTGAGAACTACAGTAATCTCTGACTCTTCTTCCAAAATAAAATGACAAAATTCTACAATCCATAATAGTTTCAATTTACATATTTCTCAAATTCCATTTTCTTACTATCAGTAGAAGTTTACAGAAAGTTATTAGACAGCTGTAATATAATAGAAAACTTGTTGAAAACTACAGGGGATATTTATTAGTCAAATAATTAATACTGCGCTAAGGCTGTCCATTTTCAACTACCTCTGTGTATTTGAATTTAAATAAAAGTATGCATCACTAGAAACAAAAGTAAATAATCTTTGATCACCTATTTGTTTGCAGGCTTGGTTTCATTTCATCATTGTGCAAAAAGGACAAAGTGTTTATCAGTCTACCTTTTCGGATTCATTTTTACATTAATATGGTATATGCAAAATAATATTAAAATAGTAGCTGCATAATTTGTTGAGTAAACGTTGATGACCGTATTGAATGGTGGAGCAGGCTCGATGGGCCATATAGCCTATTCCTGCTCCTATTTCTTATGTTTCTACAGTCTACTCCTTATTCACGATGCAAATTATTTGATAATGCAATATTTTCAGCATTAAAGACCCACTTTACTCCATTATTTATGTTGCTTAATTCAAACCATTGGATAATTCAATTTTTTTTCCATTCAGTAGAAGCAAGCTTAGAGACCCTCTGGTTTAGATGTCTGGAATTTGTACTTGTCGTGAAAAGTTAATACTAGAGGCCAAGTGACAACAGTTCTTAAAAATGGTGCTTTTCCAGTAATATGTCATTCTATAACTTTATTATGTTGCATAACTTAAAAATCAGAGTTCACATAAATCTTCAATTAAATATAAGTGACACCGCAGCCTCACAGCTCCAGCGACCCGGGTTCAATTCTGGGTACTGCCTGTGTGAAATTTGCATGTTCTCCCTGTGTCTGCGTGGGTTTTCACCGGGTGCTCCGGTTTCCTCCCACAGCCAAAGACTTGCAGGTTGATAGGTAAATTGGCCATTATAAATTGCCCCTAGTAGAGGTAGGTGGTAGGGAAATATAGGGACAAGTGGGGATTTGGTAGGAATATGGGATTAGTGTAGGATTAGTATAAATGGGTGGTTGATGGTCGGCACAGACTCGGTGGGCCGAAGGGCCTGTTTCAGTGCTGTATCTCTAAATAAATAATTACAACAGCACCCCTTGGGACCAAAATTGTTTTTGTTTTACAAACAAGGCACATGCAACAATAATGCAACTATAAAAATGTGACAGCTTGGTTCAACTGACTTGAGCACAACAACTGAGTGGCTTTCAGTCAGGGTATTCAGTAGGTAATTATATCTCCTCTGTTTGAACCATTGTTCATTGAGTGAGAATTCATAATGCAGGAGAACACATTTGGGTTCCAGAGTACATATGCCCATATTTAATACAGTGCTTGCCAGTGCAAGTAAAGGGGACTACCTATAACCTCAAACTCCAGTTTCACAGGAGTTGGTACTGAGAAGCACCCAGTTCAAAACCACCCCTATGTTTATGCATATTCTGGACTGAACAGTTTTTTGAAAATTAAATTTCACTTTTGACCCTTAACAGCTATAAATAGTATTATTTTTAGTCACTGCTGCTTGAACTGAATTCAAACCCAAGCCTTTAGTCTCAGCAGAAATGCCAGATGGAATAGCGCTTAGGACCAATCTCACCAGGCAGAAACACATGGTTGTATTTCGTCTTTGCTTATGTTTTTTAGACTATCTTCAAATGTGGCTCTTTGTTCCTTGTGGCCTCAAAAGTATCTTCACTTATTGAGGTAAGTTTAGATAGCATGCCCAGGATTCCCATAGTCTTGCCAACTGCAGGAGCTCCCTGACTCAGAATATTTAACAGGTCAGGCTCATAAGTACTACCCAAACAGCCACAGGAGTTGTGGATTTGAATAACTGTCAGCTAAATTCAAAACAGGATACCAGATAGAGCTATAAGTGAACAAACACAGCTATTTTTGTTGAAATTGTATAGCTTAACTCCTTCTTTCAGTTATCTGCTTAAAAGCCAAACTGGCTAGTAATCCTTGCAGCACTGTTTCAAATTAGGTTGGGACATGGATTCCGAATGCAGCTAGTTTTGTGACTTAATTAAAGTAACTATTTCAAAGTTAAAACTGGCATTTTTGCAGAATACACATTGTCTCTTAACAAAATACAGATTGATGATGGCCAGCATCTAAATCTCACATTTTCACCTTTTGGCTGAAGGAAGAAGCATAGTAATGGGCAGTGTTAAAAAAAACCTACTTGGCAAGTAGGAATTTTCCTAATCTTGTTGGATTAGAATTTTCACTCACTAAAATTGATAATTGAACATTAATGAGAGGAAATAAATTATAAGAGTATAATTTACATCTTGAGTAAAGATGAAGAGGCAGTAGACTGTAGGAAAAGTGCAAGCAGCTACACAGGGTTACGCAAACCAAGATAGCACAGTAGAAAAATCAAGCAATTGGAGATGGGATAGCCAACACACTGATATCACTTGCAAGCTGGCTAGTTGCTATGCATTTCCTTGAGCATTATAATCTCCCATGGAGACCAGGACTGATACCTCAGCCCAGCAACAGTGTAGTTCATGAACACCATGGGTATGTAGGAACATACCCAAGAGCTGGCATGTATGTTAGAATCCAAGAGGAGAGGCATCATCACCCTTAGGTGATGGGGAGGGGGAGGAAATCAGAAATTGGGGGCCCATTTCACAGCTTTAAACTCTGTCCAAGGTCATCGCCAGTCGGGACAAGTCAGCTCTGGAGTTGGTGATCCACCCTGATCAGACCTGCACCATACCTGGCAGGAAGATCTCTGATAGCCTCGGGCTACTCAGGGATACAATCACCTATGTAGGACAGGAAGTTGAACCCCTGCCGCATCCGCTTGGACCCGAAGGCCTTGGACTGAACATTGCATATGTACATGATGAATATATTCTCCAAAATGGGGTTTGGGGAGGGAATTTGTAATTGGAACCAACTGCTTTACACAAGCAGTAGTAGCACAGTTTCAATGTGTGGTAATTGGAAAGCTTTCCGATCAAATCGGGAGTCAGGTAAGGCTGCTTGTTGTATCAAACTGCTTGGCGAGGTCATCAGGAAGGATGTGGGCATAAGAGCGGTGATGATCCCAAGCAACGGAGATGCTCAGTGAAATCCTCCCTGTACATGGACAGCATTGCCGTCTTCTGCTTGGATCCGTTGTTGGTCCACAGACTGATAAGCATCTGTGACCAGTTCAAACTGACCTCAGGAGCCAAAGTTAATCGTGGCAAGAGCGAGGCCATTCTTTGGGAACTGGGCCGAATGACCCTCTGTCCCCTTCACCATTGGCTCAGACTACCTGATGCTGCTAAGAATATGGTTCAGAGGGCCCGGGGCATGCACCAAGAAGTGGGAGGGGTGTATAGCTAAAGTGAAATAGAAATTGGGCATGTGGGAGCAACGCTCTCTGCCTATTGCGGGTAAGAACCTGTTCAAGTGGAGATCAAAAATGTCCGCTGGGACACCACATACAATTCTCCAGATAAGGGGTGGGGGGGGGGGGGGGGAGGGAGTGGGGTGGGTGCAAACCTCCCAGTGTTGTCCTCATCCCGATGGCCACCTTTGTGTGCGGTTGCATCGGGTACTCGTAGACCCTCAGTGCGCAAACACAAAGGGTAGTATTTTTAGCCACCATCCGCCCCACGCCATTATCCTAGATGGGGAGCCGCAAGTGTCAGGTAGCCAATTCAGCTGCTTAAAGGTCACTTAAGTCCCATTGTTAGAGGCTGACTGCAATTTTCCAGTTGGTTTCTGGTTCCCCAAAGGCATCAGAAATAGTCCAGCTACCTGGAGGGTTAACCGCCCCCACCCCCCAAACCCTGGCAGCAGACTGGGGGGCCAGCACTCGAGGCACACTTTGAGGCCCTCTCTGCGAGCCTGGCCTCAGCTCTACAATTCCTCCAGAGTGGTTGCCCAGCTGCTGATACTACTTTTTATTTAAAAGTTTAAGAAGTTTCTTTAGGCACCCTCTCTCCCCCACGCCAAATGGACCTCGAAGTTTCAGAGTCCACCCGCTGTCCTTAATTGGACAGTGATCCTGCTCTCTGGCCATTAATTGTCCAACTTAGGAAAAATCACTGCTGGGTGACTGTCCCCCACACAGTGCAGGCTTCTGGCCTCCATTTGATTCTGACATCGTGGTCCTGAAACCCGTAGTAAGAGTCCTGTCTGAAGTGTCATTACGTGCTGTGGTTCTAACTGTCCTCCTTGTTGTGAAGGATCGGTCTGGCCATAATGCCGTGGAACACCTCCTTCTGAAATGTGCCTTTGCAAAGAAGGTCTGGAAAGAGATGCAGTGGTTTTTGTTGAGATTCATCCCAAGGAGCTTCGTAACACAGGTCTCTGTGCGCTTCGGGCTGTTCCCGGGGACACACACCAAGACAAACATCAACTGCTCATGGAGGACCATCAACTCAGTGAAAGACCCTCTTTGGTCTGCCCGAAACTTCTTGGTTTTCCACTGCAAGGAGCAGTTCATCAATGAGTGTTACAGAACATTCCAAGGTTCAAGACTACATGCTAAGGGAAGCACTGCAGCTTGGTGTAGCTGCTGAAAAGGCTCAATGTGGAAAGGTCTTCCTGCCATAGTACACCAAAGGACTGGAACCTATGTAAAACCCCTGGGGCTGTGTGTACCAGAGAATGTTTCAAATCAAATGTCAATGTAAATTGCAAATATCAACTGCAATGTAAGTGGTGTCAGTCATGTCAGAATGCCATGTACTTATATTGAAAGAACATTTTCTGTATTGCATTCTATGTAAAGTCATGTTTGAACTGTTCTGTAATGTTTCTTTTACAAATTTTATAAATAAATTATATTTTGAAAAAAGTTCTTGAGCACCATAATCTAGGCTAATACTTCAATGCAGCATCTAACTTCTAACATGTCAAAGGTTAAGACGTTTGGACAAACTGTTAACCGCAATAGAATAGTAGTCAGCTTGAGGATTGGAATTGTTTTAGAAACCAGCAAAGGAACATCAAAACATGGTAAAAGGGGGAAAAAAGAATGTCGCAGTAAACTCGCCAGGAATATAAAATCAGATTGTAAGAGCTTTTACAAATATATAAAAAGGACGAGAGTAGCTAAAGTAAATGTTGGTCCCTTAGAGACAGGAGAAATTATCATAGGGAATGAGGAAATGGCAGACACACGGAACAAATATTTTGTCTGTCTTCACAGTCCAAGGCACAAATTACATATCAGAAATAAAGGGTAACCAAGGGGCTAATAAGAGTGAGGAGTAAGGTAATTAAAATTATCAGCAGAGAAAAGGTATTGCAGAAACTTAAGGGAGTAAAATCCAACAAATCTCCAGGACCTGATGGCCTATATCCTAGGGTTCTAAAAGAGATTGCTGTAGAGATAGTGGATGCATGGTTATGATTTTCCAAAACTCCCTAGATTCCAGAATAGCCCCATTGGATCGGAAGTTAGCAAATATAACGCAGCTATTCAAGAAAGGAGGGAGCGGGAAAACAGAGAACTACAGGCCAGTAAGCCTGACATCAGTCATCAGGAAAATGCTGGAATCTATTATTAAAGAAGTCTTAACCATGCACTTAGAAAATCATTGTACGATTAGACAACGTCAACATAGTTTTACAAAAGGGAAATCGTGTTTGACAAATTTATTAGAGTTTGCTGAGGATGTAACTGGTAGGGTAGATAAGAGGGAACCAGTAGATGCAGTATACTTGGATTTCCAAAAGGCATCGATAAAGTGCCACACAAAAGGTTAACAGGAAAGATAAGGGCTCATGGGGTTGGGGGTAATACATTAGCCTGAATAGAGGATTAGTTAACAGTCAGGAAGCAGAGTGTAGGGATAAACGAGGCATTTTCAAGTTGACAGGCTGTGACTAGTGTGGTGGCGCAAGGATCAGTGCTGGGGCCTCAGCCACTTACAATCTGTGTTAATGACTTAGACAAAGAGACCGAGAGTAATATATCTGAATTTTCTGACGATAAGAGCTAGGTGGGAATGTAAGCTGTGAGGAGGGCACAAAGAGGCTGCAAAGAGATGGAGACAGGCTAAGTGAGTGGGCAACATGGTGGCTGATGGAGTATAATGTGGAGAAGTGTGAGGTTATTCACTTTGGTAGTAAGAATAGAAAAGCAGAATATTTTTTAAAGGGCATGTAACGTGTAAATGTTGATGTTTAGAGGGACATTGGTGTACCGGTACAAGGAACACACAGTTAGCAAGCAGGTACAGCAAGCAATTAGGAAGGCAAATGGCATTTTGGGCTTTATTGCAAGGGGATTGGAGTATAAGAACGAGGTTTTGCTGCAATTGTACAGGGCTTTAGTGAGACCACACTTGGAGTATTGAGTATAGTTTCAGTCTCCATATTTAAGGAAGGATATACTTGCATTGGAGGCTTTACAGTTAAGGTTCACTAGATTAGTTGCTGGATGAGAGGGCTGTCCTATAGTGAAAGGCTGAGTAAATAGGGTCTATACTCCTGGAGTTTAGAAGAATGAGAGGTGATCTCATTGAAACATACAAAATTCTGAAGGAGCTTGATAGGGTAGACTCAGAGGTTGTTTCTCCTGGCTGGGGAATCTAGAACACAGGGAAAAAGTCTCATGATAAGCAGCTGATTATTTAGGACTGAAATGAGGAGAAATTTCTTCATTCAAAGGGTTGTGAATCTTTGGAATTCTCTACCCCAGAGAGTTGTAGATGTCCAATCGCTGAATATATTTAAGGCTGAGATTAACAGATTCTTGGTCTCTCAGGGAATCAAAGGATACTGGGAGCAAGCAGGAAAGTGGAGTTGAGGTCAAGGATCAGCCGTGATTGTATTGAATGGCGGAGCAGGCTCGAGGGGTCGTATGGCCTACTCCTGCTCCTATTTTTTTTGTTGTTACCTGAATAGGGAATGTAAAAGATCCCATGGAATTACTTAAAAAGATCAGTGGCTTTTCCCAGTGTCTTATTTGCTCTTTGCATAATCTTACTGTGCATAAATTGGCTGTCATCATTGCCTGCATAATGACAGTAATTGCATTTCAAAATTAATTGCCAATAAGGTGCTTTCTGAATATCCTGAGGTTATGTTTTCTGTATTTCTATTTTTATTTTAGCGAATATAAAGACAGTAATAATATTCTGTGAAGAATCAGCTTGAGGATTTTAAAGCTCACTAGCAAGTGATATATAAATGCAAATTGTTTATTCATATAGATATGCATATAGATAAGTATGAGACACTGCTGGTAGGGTTGAAGTTGGTGTTTATCTTTAACTTAATTAACTGTGCTCAAACAAGTTATGAGGAGCATATTGTTTTAGTTTCTCTCTCTCACCTGCCTGAATGTCAATATTTAGAAGCGAGGCTTCAGGCCTCATGTAAATGAGACTGGGAAGCTGCAGACTCCTGACGGGCACCCGCAGGCAGTTCCTTGAAGGGAATTCCAATTTTGAATTGCTATGTCACGAGCAGTGACCCTCAAGCAGTTGCTTTCATTGGGGGGGGGGGGGGGGCGAGGGGGCGAGGGGGAAGCAGTTAGGAGGATAGGGCTAACCACGAGAGAAGGGGAAAACGATAGGGAGGGTGCAGAGAGGCCAACCAGTGGGCCGACAATGGTTTTAGTTGGGTTTAGTTTAGAGATACAGCACTGAAACAGGCCCTTCGGCCCACCGAGTCTGTGCCGACCATCAACCACCCATTTATACTAATCCTACACTAATTCCAAATTCCTACCACATCCCCACCTGTCCCTATATTTCCCTACCACCTACCTATACTAGGGGCAATTGCTAATGGCCAATTTACCTACCAACCTGCAAGTCTTTGGCATGTGGGAGGAAACCGGAGCACCCGGAGGAAACCCACGCAGACACAGGGAGAACTTGCAAACTCCACATAGGCAGTACCCAGAATTGAATCCGGGTCGCTGGAGCTGTGAGGCTGCGGTGCTAACCACTGCGCTGCCCTTCGGTACTGGAGCTAGGAGGAGCACTCCTGCTCTTCCCAGTTCCACATTCAGGTAAGCTTTTGGTGGAAGCCTCCAGTGGTTCCATTAGGAACTGCTGATTAGGCTGCATGTAGCCCAATTTTGCCTTGTGTCCTCAAATAGGTGTTAGACCTCCTAATTCCATATGCATGACACCACATAACTTCTAGACTCATATGTTTGGCAATTTGTCTCCACACAAAAACACACACACAGCTAAAATAAAAGAAATAAAATACTTCTGTTATTGAATTCTGGGAAATGTCTTTACCAATTCATCATACTAGTGAGCTCAGAAAGTCCTCTAAGCTGATTCTTCACAAAGTATTATCACTGTCTTTATATTCACTAAAGTAAAAACAGAAATACAAAAAGTATAAGGAAATACTAACTTTAATGACAATTCTCTGTAATGTTTGAATTTTAGAATAGTTAGAGAATATTTGTCCAAGCAGCTTTATATGCTATTTTACTCTTTACAATTTTATTAAAATATTAAATATTTCCTTTTCACAACTTATGACAATCAGTAGCCATTTCCAATAGCTCTACATAACATTCCCAACCAGATTGTCATGAATTTGAAACTTGGCATTACAAAGTTGAACAAGCAAGTTCTTCACTGGTTTGATGGACAGCGAGCACGATATTGTTGTTATGGAGGACAACATTTCATTTTGGTGATGGGGCAAGA
Organism: Heterodontus francisci; assembly: GCF_036365525.1. Taxonomy (NCBI): domain Eukaryota; kingdom Metazoa; phylum Chordata; class Chondrichthyes; order Heterodontiformes; family Heterodontidae; genus Heterodontus; species Heterodontus francisci. The sequence continues at coordinate 48,409,040 of NC_090390.1, forward strand.
AAGGAAGAAATATTGGCAGAACTAGTTGAACTCAACAGAAATGCATTTCCTGCTCAACAGTTGCAAAAAAGAACCAAGGACTGAAGTGGCAAAGCCTGCAGTTAAAACTGTGTTGCCCTCCTAACCAAGGCAACTACAATGAGGAGTTTGAAGTAATGGACAAAGGACAGAAAGGAAACAAAAATGTTTACATCAATAATTCAAATCACTATGATGATTGTTTTATTATATCCACCAGTTATCAAGATAATGTTTTGCATCTCTTATTTGAGAAACAAGATTGAAGGTGCATTGTTCCACAAATCTCGTAAATTTATATTATAGGGCAATATAGTTATATACTGCGCTTATAATGCTTAATAAGCATTTGAAAATTCTGGAACATTGCAATAAAATGCATTACATGTAAAATGGTGCAATTGGAAGTCTTAGCTAAGCAGATCATATACTCATTAGATTTAAGTTCATATTTTTGTTCCCTCAGAAATAAAATTCAAATGTTGCAGGTACATGTTAAATCAAATTCACCACACACCATACAATGCCCAAAACTCCAGCTTCAAGAAACTTAAAGCACATTTCCACTCAACCCAACTAGATTGCTTGTCACAACTGACATGCCTCGTCAAAAGTTATCCTTCACTGCTCATGGGCAACACAGAAGGTCAAAGACCAAATACAATGGTCCACCCTATCCCACTTTCTTCTTCAGACCAGCATATATTGAACGCAAAGATGACAAGAGAGTACACGTTGGAACAGCTGCCAAATGAACAGAAGCTGTCCAGAGCTGGTGAGCCGGAGGAGAAAAACTAGCCCATCTATACAAACGTCAAGACCAGGGATCATTCAGTGACAAGTTTAAAGTAGCAGCAAGCGGAAATACAAAAAGCTTTATGCACAATAATAAAATTATTGAAAAATCCATGAATATCAACGGTTTGAGAAACCAAAAAAGGAAACAAAACACACAGTACTGTTTGGTTTGATTCAATTGATTCTCGGAGACCTTCATTTTCAGGTAAAGTAAATTGCAAAGAAACTAATCTTCTTGACTGTGTTCTTTTATTTGCCTTTTAAAATTGTTCCTCACCCATGCTCCCCCTTGTCCCTTTTTCCTGCCCTCTCCCTGGGTTAGGAAATGATTATCTGGCAGTTCCGAGTATCTGACTGCTCATGGGTACTACTTGCTGCTCAGAAACCTGACCTGTGAGCTTTATTTTCTCTCAACTTGCCAACATTCTGGTTGTATTCATGAGCTGCAATCTAATTCAAGTGCACTTAAGTTCTTGCAAACAAGAAGCAGCCGTGAACACCACATCATGTATGAGGCTCTTTTTGAGGAAACAAAGATGAGTAAATATCACTGCAGCAGCCAGAAAGATAGGGTAACCTGTCCACACATAAGCCGTTCCAATTAGCTAAGGCAAAATTCAGTTACGACTCCCTGATGGTTTGTAGTATTATTTCCTAGAACTGAACACCAGCAAATGTTTAATGACAATTACCTCCTTCTGGTAGATAGAGAAAATACTGTTCTAAAACAAAACAATAAAAGCTCTGCAAAAAAAAACTAAAACTGAAAATTCCTGAACTCCAGCAGTTGGTGGTGTTACTCAAAATTAGTTGAATCAAAGCTCTGAACTCAAAGCCAGAATTCAACCTCTCAAAAGCCGGAGCTACATTTATTATAGTGCTGTTAAGCTTTCCCCCTACTGCAATACAACCCTGCCAATAACCTCAACAGAGTGCCACTATGTACAGACTATTTCTAAATTCTGCTCTAGGCTAAACATTCTTCTGTACATACTGGTAAATTCAACAGTCTCTTTAACATCTGAGAACAAATTGCCAACAAGTCATTTTTGCTCAATATAGCAAGTCAATGTGGCACCCTGTTTTTTTCTATTACAAACATGTACAGTACCTTGCCTGAGAGTCATTTGGACGCTGATACAAGATTCATAATAGCTGTCAGAATCTCAGATTTTTTTCTTTTGTTTTATGAGGTCAGGCAATATTACATGCACTGAAATATTCCATTTCCCAGCTGAAACCCTTCTCATTTGAGCACGACAGGTTGAGGGAGTCATGATTTTGCAACCCAGCATGCGAAACACAGTGCAAGGGGGCAGGTGGCTAACCCCACATTCTCCTTTTGCTCTTGTCCACTGGCAACAGTAAATTAAACTGTCAAAAATGGAATTGTCCTGTCATCAACAAAGCTATAGCTTCACAAGTATTGCAACATCAGATATATTTCTAATTCTGCATTTCCCTGCACCTGTAATTTCATCAGAAAGTCTTACTGGACCATGGTGAGAGCTGTCCAAGGGACATGGGCACTGCGAATTGCTTCGAAGGCTTGACTTGGCATTTCGGAGACAGAAATAAATCAACAAAGCGAGCAATTTATTACATAAGAAAAGAGTGCTGAGCGTGAGGTCCTGACCTTCAGCTCAGCTTTGATCCCCTCTAAAAGGGTAGAATTGCTAACTTGTACCTGACATTGAGCCTGGGAGAAAAAAAATAGATTTTTCTAAATAGTGCTATTAAAATATGTACTAACCCATGATAATGCCAATTGCAGTTAAATATGAACAAACTTGCAGACTTTGCTAGGAAAAATAAACACCTATACAGAAAAGAAAAATGATTTGAATGTTTTATCATAGTCAAAGTGACTGAATATTCCTTTATTAATTCTCATTTAATGTCACTTTAAATTGCTGACATTATTATCCTGCAGTATTAGGAAAAAATTGTATGTAATTAGTCAGTATTAAGCCTCTGTTATTTATTCGAGCCAAATAAACAACACCACTTTAATTACCTGGGCTCTGCAATATTGATCTGGGCATCAAATTTTAATATGACTTTATTTCAGATTTCCATATGACTAGTATTCAAATTTGTTCCAGCAATAACAATTTTGCAGGCATAAATGACTTTTCATTCAAAGTATGTAAATTATTCCCCAACACTTGGGAATGTAAGACTTTCAGCGCTAGCAGCATGTTTATGTAGACCTCAGGGGCCTTGGTACTTCATGAGCTGCTCTCTAATATGGCAGAAAAGCCACCAATTACCAGAAGAGACAAAAGTCAACTAAGACAGGGAATCTCTTCCTCCCAAACCTTGTTCTCTCCCACTTCAGTACATGGTGTTAACGACATACAAATTTTGAGGGCATTAACTATAAACAGGAATTCAAAACAAGACAGACACACTGTCGGAATATGCCAATGTCAGCATCTTAAGTACCCTCATAATCCCAGGACACAAGTTTCGGCATTATTGTCTCAATTTAACTTGCATTAGTACCTAGCACCTTGATTACACTATTGGGGTGGTAATCTTCCCGCATATGCCATCATTACTTATGTCAAGCCACTTGAGCAGTTATGAATATTATTTTGTTTTACGAGAGAGTAAATTAGTGCTGCTCCCCTAGAGTTTTGGGTGCTTAACACTGAAGCAGTATGCAGCCTTCTGAAATCCCATAACAAATCCTTGTTTAGTGCCACATGTAGATAAGAGCTACATTGCAACATTCCAGCATAATTGACTCATATCCTTCTTCATTTGAGGACAGCAGAGAAATTTCACCTTTCTTCCTCATTAATCTAGATTAGTGCTGGTTTATCCAGAGAATCTACATCTTTTCAACATGCTAGGTATGAAGAATTTGTATTTTAATATTACATATATTAGTGTGTTGTTCAAGAGAATTGTTGCCATATATTAGAGATTTGTGTGTTGTTTATTCGGTTTACATGATGGAACCTCCAATATGAATAGGGTAAATCTCTTGGGAGCCACAGAAACTCAAAAATGATGTACATATGAGTACATGGACCCATGGAAACTGAATATAAATGACTATGCCCTAGCCAGTCACATCTGGGGTAGAATAGGCCAGATAAATAATTCTGACGATAGGGGAAATAAAATAGAATCTCAAGCCCTACATAAAATTATTTTGTACGCAATGCTACAGAGTTATATTTTACTAAATTGTATTTAAACAGACCAGTATTCTTTATACAGGTACTGAATAGTGAAGCTGGTACTGCTTATCAGAAAAATATTGATTGCATGTTGGAATGTTACAATATATATGAATTTTTGATTTTGGAGTACTCGATTATACTATATAACTTATTCTTATGCACATTCTATAATATTATTGTTAGTTATTGATTTTTATTTTGATTTTTTCCACCCACACAAACATACATTTTTATGGAGAAAATGCAACAGAAATAATATTTTACTTTTAGATAAGCATTCTTAGTTTAGTTTTGTTCAAATTCAAGATCCACATGTGTCTACTTAAAATCTATAGTCAAGCTGACCAACCTTTTTAAAACCATGCTATGAGAGGTCATGTAGCACGCATACCTTTCCACAAATGCCTTAGCACCATGAGAATGATGCTTCCTATACAGTAAACTATGCCACTGGGGATCCACTCCTTTCATTAAACAAACTGAGAAAATGGTGTCCTCAACAACTCCCCAAATGATGCCAATTTTGAAAAATGGCTTTTGACAGCTGAATGAAACTTTCATGAACTGACCAGAAGGGCACTCGTGAAACCCACAGACTGACCAGGAGACACAAGTCTGAAGCACGGCATGCTGAACTGTTACCACGTGCTCTAACTGCAGCCCTCACGAGTCAAATCAAATTTGCTGTTGCAAAACCTTTTCTATGTCCACTGACATACTTGCAGAAACATATAATTTTTTTCAAATCATTAAAATCTTTTTCTCTTCCAAGCATGGGTTATTTCAGAATTAAGTGCTAGGCTCTCTGGTGCTTTGGGAAATGTAAACTCCAATTTTTACTCCAAATTCACAATACACTCCAGTAGCTTGTGTTCTCTAAAGCCCAGAGCGGACCCTTAAGATGATGAGCATCTTAGAGAGTGCTTTGGTAAATCATGCAAACAGGAGTGGGAAGAAGGACAAAGTCATCTCTTCTGCCATTCCACACAACAAGTAAATTGATTTACAAACCACCGTGGTCCAAAAATAAGTACTACAGTTATATGACGAGAGGTTACCCTTTCATGAAAACCTGTATTACAGAATGAAAGTAGGGGAGAAAAAATTATGAAGGCTGCTTTTCATTCCTGTGTCTTAGGAAATCCTACTTTATCATGACTGAAGATATCAGCATGAATTACTTCTAAATCAAAAGCTATTGCTAATCAGTCAGGGAACTAGTTTGCAAAATGAATGGCTAACATTCTACATTTGAATCATTTTATACCAGCAGCTTTTAGATTTTGTGTAAATGCACATCACTAATAGTATTTCCCTAGTTGTGCAGAAAGAGATTAATTATTCCTTTAATGAACCATTTGAATAAATTTAAAATTACCATTTTTATTTTTTAATCCATTAGCGTTGGCATCCCCCCCCCCCCACCCCGCCATACACGCTGTCTTTACAAGAGACCAATACATCTGATATTCTTGCCAACAAAAGCATTTGAAATTAGTGATTTGCTTTCAGAAACTTTAATTACAATTTTAAAACACTATTTCTTCTGTTTAATAGATTCAAATTGTTTCAGTATTATCTTGGTTGCAAATAAAATGTACAGTATGTGACAATATTCCCAGGATTAATCACTCTTGAAATTATAATATGCTCTTGAAATACCAAATAAAAAGACAGCAATGTTGTTGATGTACTCAAAGCTTCTCGCTTTCTGGAGTTTGCTATTATTATGCATATCCAGGTAGGAAGTTAATTAACCCAAAGCTTAAGCTAATTATGATAGCAGAATGCTATCAACCAAAGCTTTCAGTCAGACAGCTGTCCAGAATTTCATTTGCTAATCATTTGTCTTTGGCTGAGCATATGGTACATTTTCATGCAATCAGAGGAACAACAAACAGCTGAAAATCATTAACTAAAAACAATGTGCATAAAATCAGAAGCAATTTATATAGCCTGGTGTCAAACAGAAACCTAAATACTTCCTCTATAAAAATTTATCAGCTACCGCTCTTTCATTTTCTCACTTCAAAAATTTAATCTTGTAGCACAAAAATGGCTGGCAATTTTGCTAAATAATGCAAAGGTTTATTAAAACATATAAGCAAGTTTTTTAAGCTTGCCTAATTTGTAAAGTTTAAAACATTCTGTGATAAGTGCGCCCAAAATTCACACCTAAAATTAAAGAGACCTTCTAAATCCACAATGAAATGAAATAAAGTAAATTGTGAAAATTTAATCCTGAAAGTTGAAAATTTGGAAACCTACATCTTGATGGAAACAATGAAGGTCAAACCTAAATCATAAATATTACCAATAAAGGCAGTGAAATTTTGAACATAAAACAGCACGTTACATAAAAAATGCATATTGTTTTCTAAGGTGCCAGTATATGTATTAAACAAATCGAGTAGATTTTTATAAGGTAAGGCCAGGTCTTGACTTTTCAAATGATGTGACAGCTGCAATTGTAACTGGTCAAAGGATCACTAGAGCCTGATTAATTGTTGGTCTGAGGGGATTTCTATTGGTCATGGACCAATGAACTACTGGGAATTTCCGGTTCTGAAATATGAATCTGGAACAATACAAAACTCTTTCTTATTTACAAGATATTATAAATGCTGTAATTCCATATATACAAATTTCAGTAAGTGGTGTTGATTTGCATCAAATGGAAAAGTGCAACAAAATAGCAGTGAATGCCATACACATTCATAAACCCACATTACAGAGAGCAACAAGGGTAAATTGTGAATACCTGCCAACCATTCACTGAAAGCAATAATAAGCGAACTTGCCTGGAGCAGTATGCTGTGAAAGTGCCCTCTTTAACCCTTTGTCTTCACCTGGTTACCAGACCACTTAAAAAAATGCATAACTGGAATGGAAGGGATTTTGCTGAATTTTTTTCTGGATGAGGCAATGGGTTCTGCTCTGAAGACAGTATGTAAATTCACCTATTAAAACCATACGTAGCTTTCAGAACAGCAACAAACTGTATAACTGTATGGCCAATAAACTTTGAGATCACACACGTGGGTGACATTGGCTGGACCACATTTATTGCCCTTCCTTAGGCACCCTTAGAAAATGTTGGTGGGCCTTCTCCTTGAACTAACTACAGTAATTATGGTGATGATGCTCCTACAATGGTGTTAAATTAGGAATTCCAGACTATTGACCTAGTGATGAACGAATGGCAATATCCGAGGTAAATGCAATTTGCCAGTGAACACGAAGAAAAAAGTACATGTAATTTGTGGGGCAATTAAATAAGCAGTTATATTAAAGTTATTTCCGTATATAAAATATAAGACATATTTTCAAAAGGATACACTTTCAAGTATACAATACAACCTTTTTTGCCTTTTCATTGGAAGGAATAATATTGGTGGGAGTACTAAAAAAATACTTCTCTCCTTTGCATCCAGTGAAGCAATAACAAGCATTCCTAAGATGGTAGTACCAAGGTCCCCATATATTGCCTTGCTCCTGGAACATTAATAATTAGCTTGAATTAAACAGTTTACAAGCTTGCCTTTTATATTTTGCATACTTTTAGTCCCAAGAATCTCACGGATTGACCAGCTGAACTAGGGCTGATGTGTATTATTGGTTCATTGCTAGTATCCATTGCCTACAGGAAATACAATCTCCTTAGCTTAGTTAGTATTTCAGCAGCTTGTGTTGATTTTCAAAGAAGCACTACCTTCATGAAAAATTGTTCAGCAACCTTTTTCCACTTGCTTTTAAGCACACAATACAAAGGCACAGACTGTTGAAACACATCATCGAGCATTCTGCAAATGATGTTATCAGGCAAGAAATGATGCACAATTCTTCTCTTTCCTCAAATTTTTGGAAAAAGTTTGGGATAGACATTTCACAAAGACTGTACCCCTTAATGCATTAAAAATTAATGACATTATTTACCAGTTAGAATATCTAACATACATTGTTAAATGAAATTGAAGGTCAAAGAAATAGGTAGTGTATTGGTGGTACAACCAGGTGAGAAAGGGGTCTAGGGTTCCCCGTCAGCCTTCACCTGGTCTTACCTTAACAGAGTTTAATTTTAAACACATTGTTTTTTAGCTCTCCCTTAGTGAATCCTTGTTCACTAACTTCCAATTATAAGGCAAAGAAATTAGCCAAACAGATTTTCTTAGGTTTAAAGAAAAAAGGTTGAACCTCATTAAACTTAAACTCTAAATCGGTTAATACCTACGGATACACGATGTGCCCACGCTAGCATGCATATGTGATACACACATGCAGATAGAGATCTTGCACTTCGTTGGGGTCCAGTATTCTTCTTAAACCTTGTTCGCAGTCGGAGACCTTTCTCTCTTGGGGTTCATGTGTCTTCAGTGGATTTGGAGTTCCGTGAGAAAGAGAGGGAGAGCCAGACCTGAGAGGTCTTCTTCAGTCCAGGAGCATGCTGCAGTCTCTCTGTTCAAAACTCTTCGTATAATTCAGAAAAAAACAGATTGCCCAGCAGGCTAGTCAAGTGACCAGCTGGTCTGACCACGTCTGTTTGTGGATTCAGCCATCCCAGCAGCCATCCTGAAATTTGAGCTTCCTCACCTTCAATGTCTGGTGCTCACAGTCCATTGTGGGTTAAATTGGATAAGGGAAGTAACCCCTTTGTCTCCACAAGCACTGTCTGTTAATATGCAAATGTCTTTCCAGCCAAGGGCCTGGTGATTTCTTTTTTAAACAAGTCCTTTCTTTACTTCAGCAACAGTTTTCAAATCAATGTTCATATGACAACAGTAATGTGCCTCATTCTTGGCAGGTGGGAGGTCTGCATGATATGGGGAACATATACTACTGGATATATCTCCCTCTATGATAAACACCCAGGACAAAAGAAAAGGAAAAGCTGCAAGAGGTGGGGGGAAAATGGTGTTAACTTTTGTTCAAAGTATTCCTCCTTTCAATAGAATAAAATAATAATCTCACGAGAATTTTTTTTTGATGTGTTTGTAAAGTCTTTCCATTAAAAACTAGCATATAGATGCTCATATAATAAAAACAAAATATAGCAGCTGCTGGAAATCTGAAATAAAAACAGAAAGTGCTGGAAAAACTCAGCAGGTCTGGCAGCATCTGTGCAGAGAGAAGCAAAGTTAATGTGTCAGGTCAGTAACCCTTCATCAGAACTGGCAAAACTTAGAAATGTAACAGGTTTTAAACAAGTAAAATGGGGGGGGGGGGGGGGGGGGGGGAAGAGAACAAAAGGGAAGATGTGTGATAGGACAGAGGGCCAGAAAGATTAACTGACAAGGTCATGGGACAAAGGCAAAGAGAGTGTGCTAATGGTGTGATGAAAGACAAAGTATTAGTGCAGAGGGACTGTGAATGACAGAATAATGAGCAGCCCTAGACAAAGCACAAACATGAGAAAAGCAATAGGCAGGCACATGGTTAAAAAAAAGGGAACAAAATAAAATAAAAACCAAAAAGGGCCAGTCATGCTTTGAAATTATTGAACTCAATGTTCAGTCTGGTAATCTGTAGCGCGCCTAATCGGAAAATAAGGTGCTGTGCCTTGAGCTTGCATTGATGTTCACTGGAACACAGCAGCAGGCCCAGGACAGAGATGTGGGCAGGAGAGCAGGAGGGTGTGTTGAAATGGCAAGCGACCGGCAGCTTGGGGTCCTGTTTTCGGACTGAGCAGAGGTGTTCCGCAAAGTGGTCACCCAATCTGCTTTTGGTAAAGGAGACCGCATTGTGAGCAGCAAATACAGTATACTAAATTGAAAGAAGTACACGTAAATTGCTGCTTCACCTGAAAGGAGTGTTTGGGGCCTTGGATAGTGAGGAGCGAAGAGGTAAAAGGGCAGGTATTACACCTCCTGCGATTACAAAGGAAGGGAACAAGGTGTGGACCATGGTGTCGCGGAGGGAACGATCCCTTCGGAATGCTTTTTTATTTTTATTTTATTTTATGTTCCATCTTTTTTTTAAACCACGTGCCTGTCTACTGTTTTTCTCATGTTTGTGCTTTTGGCTAGGGCTGCTCATTATTCTGTCATTAACACACCCTATGCACTAATGCTTTGTCTTTCATCACACCATTGGCACACTCTCTTTGCCTTTGTCCCATGCCTGGTCAGTTAATCTCTCCAGCCCTCTATCCTATCACACATCTTCCCTTTTGTTCTCTTTCCCTCCCACCCCCATTTTACTTGTTTAAAACCTATTACATTTCTAACCTTTGCCAGTTCTGATGAAAGGTCACTGACCTGAAAGGTTACCTCTGCTTCTCTCTGCACAGATGCTGCCAGACCTGCTGAGTTTTTCCAGCACTCTCTGCTTTTATATTATATAGTTGCTCATGTCTGGTCTCCCTCCATGTTAGACCACTCTGTGATGTCATCAATTGGGAAAGTTTGCATGCGTCCCAGAGCAGCTCCATAAGAAACAGTATTTCCAAGCAAAAGCAAGGTTTACCAGATCCAGCAGCTCCAGAGTGAACCTTAGCTGATTTTTAATTTCCAATCCCTCTATGGCCTATTAGGATAATTTAATCCAATCATACGTCAGAGCCTGTACCAAAGGTATGCCCCTAACTGTTTTCCTATGGAGCTGCCCTGGTCCACATGGACCCAGATGACCTTGGTTAAAGTCACCAATAAGATTATGTGCTACTGCAACTGTAGATCAATGTCCCTCCTTATTCTCTGTGGCCTCTCTGCTACTTACAACACTGTTAACCACTCAATTTTCCCCCTCCACTCTCCAACTCCATTGCACTGTGTTCTAGTGGTACCATTCCTTGAAGAAGTAACATGTGCTGTGGATAAAGGGGAACCGATGGATGTAAGGTACTTCGATTTCCAGAAGGCATTTGATAAGGTACCACATCAAAGGTTATTGTGGGAAAAAATGCTCATGGTTTAGGGGGTAACATATTGGCATGGATAGAAGAGTGGCTAACTGACAGGAAACAGAGAGGGCGGCACAGTGGCACAGTGGTTAGCACTGCAGCCTCACAGTTCCAGCGACCTGGGTTCAATTCTGGGTACTGCCTGTGTGGAGTTTGCAAGTTCTCCCTGTGACCGCGTGGGTTTTCACCAGGTGCTCCGGTTTCCTCCCACAGCCAAAGACTTGCAGGTTGATAGGTAAATTGGCCATTATAAATTGCCCCGAGTATAGGTAGGTGGTAGGAGAATATAGGGAAGGTGGGGATGTGGTAGGAATATGGGATTACTGTAGGATTAGTATAAATGGGTGGTTGATGGTCGGCACAGACTCGGTGGGCCGAAGGGCCTGTTTCAGTGCTGTGTCTCTAAATAAATAAATAAATGGATCATTTTCTGGTTGGCAAGATGTAACGAGTGGTGTGCTGCAGGGATCAATGCTGGGGCCTCAACCTTTTACAATTTATATCAATGACTTGGATGAAGGGACCGAAGGTATGGTTGCTAAATTTGCTGATGACACAAAGATAGGTAGGAAAATAAGGTGTGAAGAGGACATAATGAGGCTCCAAAGGGATAAAGATAGAGTAAGTGAGTGGGCAAAAATCTGGTATAATGTGGCAAAATTGAAATTGTCCATTTTGGCAGGAAGAATAAAAAGGAATCATATTATCTAAATGGTGAGAGATTGCAGAGCTTTGAGATGCAGAGGGATCTGGGCGTCCTGGTGCATGAATCACAAAAGGTTAGTATGCAGGTACAGCAAGTAATTAGGAAAGTTAATAGAATGTTATTGTTTATTGTGAGGGGAATTGAATACAAAAGTAAGGGGGTTATGCTTCAGTTATACAGGGCATTGGTGAGACCACATCTGGAGTACTATCTACAGTATTGGTCTTATTTAAAGAATCACAGAATCGTTACAGCAGAGGAGGACGACATTTGGCCGATCGTGTTTGCACTGGCTCTCAAAGAGCAATTCCCTCAATCCCATTCCCCTGTCTTCTTCCTATAACCCTGCGCATTCTTCCTTTTCATATAACTGCCTAATTCCCTTTTGAACGCTTCAATTGAACCTGCCTCCACCACTTTCGCAGGCAGCGCATTCCAGACCTTAACCACTTTTTCCTCATGTCACTTTTGCTTCTCTTAACAAATACTTGAACCTGTGCCCTCTCCTTATCGATCCTTTCACGAGTGGGAACAGTTTCCCTCTATCTACTCTGTCCAGACCCCTCATGATTTTGAATACTTCTATCAAATCACCTCTCAGCCTTCTCTTCTCCAAGGAAAACAGTCCTAACTTCTCCAATCTATCTTCATAACTGAAATTCCTCTTTCCTGGAACCATTCACGTGAATGTCTTCTGTAATCTCTCCAATGCCCTCACATCTTTCCTCAAGTGCGGCACCCCGAACTGGACGCAATACCCCAGCTGAGGCCGAACTAGTGTCTTATACAAGTTCAACATAACTTCCTTGCTCTTGTACTCTTTGCCTCTATTAATAAAGCCCAGGATACTGTATAGTTTATTAATTGCTCTCTCAACCTGTCCTGCCACCTTCAATGACTTGTGCACATATACACCTAGGTCCCTCTGTTCCTGCACCCACTTTAGAATTGTGCCCTTAATTCTATATTGTCTCTCTGCGTTCTTCCTACCAAAATGAATCACTTCACACTTGTCTGCATTAAATTTCATCTGCCACTTGTCTGCCCATTCCACCAGCTTGTCTATGTCCTTTTGAAGTTCTACACTATCCTCCTCACAGTTCACAATGCTTCCAAGTTTCGTATCATCTGCCATCTTTGAAATTGTGCCCTGTACACCAAAGTTTAGGTCATCAATATATATCAGGAAAAGCAAGGGTCTCAACACTGATCCCTGGGGAATTCCACTATAAACATTTCTCCAGACCGAAAAACATCCATTAACCACTACTCTTTGTCTCCTGTCACTCAGCCAATTTTGTATCCATGTTGCTACCATCCCTTTTATTCCATGAGCTACAAGCTTGCTCACAAGTCTGTGGTGTGGCACTGTATCAAATGCCTTTTGAAAGTCTATGAACACCACATCAACTGCATTGCCCTCATCAACCCAAAAACTCCAGCAATTTAGTTAAACATGATTTTTCCTTAAGAATTCCATGCTGGCTTTCCTTAATTAACTCACATTTGTCCATGTGACTGTTGATTTTGTCCTGAATTATTTTTTCTAGAAGTTTTCCCACCACCGAAGTTAAACTGACTGGCCTGTCGTTGCTGGGCTTATCTTTACATCCTTTTTTGAACAAGGGTGTAACGTTTGCAATTCTCCAGTCCTCTGGCACCACCCCTGAGTCTAAGGAAGACTGAAAAATTATGGCCAGTGATTTTCATCCTCACTTCCCTCAGTATCCCTGGATGCATCTCATTGTGTTTTATCCACTTAAATTCAGACAGCTGATCTAATACTTCCTCTTTATCAATTTTAAACCCCTCTAGTGTCTATCTTACCTCTTCTTTCAACATTGCCTGGGTTGCATCTTCTTCCTTGATAAAGACAGATGCAAAGTATTCATTTAATACCTCAGCTATGCCCTCTGCCTCTATGTGTAAATCCCCTTTATGGTCCCGAATCGGCCCCACTCCTCCATTTACCATCCTTTTACTATTTATATGTCTATAGAAAACTTTGGGGTTTCATTTAATGCTAGCTGCCAGTCTCTTCTCATGCTCTCTCTTTGCTTCTCTTATTTGCTGCTTCAGGTCCCGTCTGGACCTTCTATATTCAGCTTGGTTCTCAATAGTATTTTCTACCTGGCATCTGTCATAAGGACACTTTTTCTTCTTTATCTTAATCTCTACCTCTTATCAACCAGGGAGCTCTGGATTTGTTTGCTCTAGTTTTCCCCTTTGAGGGAACATACCTTGACTGTGCCCGAACTATCTCTTCTTTGAAGGTAGCCCATTGTTCATCTACCTGTTTTCCTGCCAGCTTTTGACTCCAATGTATTTGTCACAGCTCCACTCTTAACTCATAGAAGTTGGCCTTCCCCCAGTTAATTATTCTTACCCTGGATTGCTCTTTGTCCTTTTCCATTGTCTGCCTAAACCTGATAATACAATGATCAATATTCCCTAAATTTCCTCCTACTGCTACTTGATCCACTTGGCCCACCTCATTCCCAAGAATCAGGTCTAGCAGTGCCTCTTTTCTGGTTGGACCAGCAACATACTGTTGAAGAAAATTTTCCTGAACACACTCGAGAAACTCTTGCCCTTCACTGCCTTTTACGCTATTACCCCAATGTATGTTTGGATAATTCAAGTACCCCATTAAAAATACCCTATAATTTTTGCACCTCTCTGTAATTTCCTTGCAAATTTGTTCCTCCACTTCCTTCCCACTAGCTGGTGGCCTATCGACAACACCGAGCAATGTAACTGGAAGGATGTAAATGCATTGGAAGCAATTCAGAGAAGGTTTACTAGACTAATACCCGAATGGGTGGGTTGTCTTATGAGGAAAGGTTGGACAGGCTAGTGTCATGCAGGCCCCCACCTGCCAAGAATGAGGCGCATTAATTTCGCCACATGAACATTAATTTTTAAACTGTTACTGGAGTAAAGAAAGAACTTGCTTTTAAAAAAAAACACTGACTGGAAAGACATTTGCATATTTACAGACAGTGGGACAGAAGACCATTCCCTGACACAGTCAATCAGCAATGGACCTTTGATTACCAGACTTTGAGGGTGGAGGAGCTCGCATTCCAGGTTAACTGCTAAGATGGCCTAATACACAAAGAGACTTGGCCAGACAGTTTAGTCACATGACTAAATGAGTTTTTTGAATTTGAACTTGCTGCAGAATTTTAAATTCAGAAAGCTGTTTGCTCCTGGATTGACAAGACGTCTCGTGGTTGGCTTGTTGCCACATCTCCTATCTGCTCTCATCTCGCTCTCACCAGCTTCGGAATCCATTGAAGACATATGAATCCCAAAAGAGAAAAGTCTCCTATAGTGAACAAGGTTTAAGAAGAATACTGGGCCCCAATGAAAAGCAAGCGCTACCTACAAGCAAGTACTACAGCAAGCTCGAAGTGCAGTAACAAAAACGCCTTTTCAGAGATTGCCTCAAACCTCTCTATTTTCCTTCTGCTCTTTTCTGTCTCTATTTGCATGTGCGTATCGCACATGCATGCTAGCATGAGGCATGGCGTGTATCCGTAGGCGTTAACCGAAATAGAGTTTAAGTTTTAATAAATTTCACTTTTCTTCTGTAAACCTAAGAAAGCCAATCATCAGGCCAGCTGCTCTTAGTCCCAGCAGCCCAACTGAGGACATGAAGCCAGGACTGCAGGCAAGTTTGCGTTGCCTCGCCAGGTGTAATTGGTCGGGCCCCAGCGAGACAAGGGCGGTCGTTTGCGGGGGAAGGGGGGCCTCTTGGGTCCTAGGGGTGGTTGAGAAAGTGGGGCCGGCCTACAATTAGGCACCCTGTGCCTGATTGTCATGCCCCCCCCCTCCGCCCCCCTGGGACGCTGAGAGGCTGCCAACTTTCACCGGGTGGCCTTTCCCATCTTCAGGCCACCCGCTTCCCATGGGTAAAATCCCTATGGAAGCAGGCGAAGGCCCTTAAGTGGCCGTTAATTGACAACTTAAGGGCCTTGATTGGCCTGGGGCAGGTGGCCCATTTTTCACCCCCCACCCCCCGCCCTACATAAGGTGGGGTGGAGGCAGGAGCGGATCGGGTAGGCCTCCCAGAGCCTCCCGCTCCATCTTACACCACCCCCTTCCCTCTGGCACCATCCGGCTCGCAGGGGTGGCATAAAATTCTGGCCACAGTGTGTTTAAAAATTAAATCCTGTTACAGTAACTCCAGGTGAAGGTTGAAGAGACCCCGAGACACCTTTCTCATCTGGTCATAACACTAGGCTTGTATCCGCTGGAGTTTAGAAGAGTAAGAGGCAACTTGATTGAAACATATAAGATTCTGAGGGGTCTTGACACGGTGGACGTGGAAAGGATGCTTCCCCTTGCGGGAAAAGAGAATTTTTTTTCTTTCAGAGGGTCGAGAGTCTTTGGAAATCTCTTCCTCAAAAGGAGTGGAAGCAGAGTCTTTAAATACTTTTAAAGCAGAGGTAAATAGATTCTTGATAAGCAAGGGGGTGAAAGGTTATTGGGGGCAGGTGGGAATGTGGAGTCGAGGTTACAATCAGATCAGCCATGCTCTTATTGATTGGCGAAGCAGGCTCGAGGAGCCAAGTGGCCTACTCCTGCTTCTAATTCGTATGTTCGTATGATAATAGTCACTAAACGTCGTCATATGGTTTCTCTTGCTCGGCCTGCAAGTTCTCCTCTAGTAATTCCTGAGAATCCACTTTTAGTCTGTTTCTATTCATTGTCTACATGCTACTGCTTGCCAACATCATTCTTAAGCACAGGATCAGCTTCTATATGTATGCCAGTGACACTTAACATGTCTGCCACCATTTATTCCGGGGCAGTTGCTGAACTATCCAACTGTGTTATATTGCTAAGCTACTATAGCTGTACTATATGAGTTTCGACCTGACATCTAGTTCTGGTGCAGCTGAAACTTTCTACAGTTCAAAACTAAAGTCATTCTCCTCAACTCTTCCAGCATCAATACAACTAATTCTGACTACAACAACCAACCTAGTTATTGCCACACTGTCCAAATTGGTTACTGCTGTTTCATCCAACTGCCTTATCTGACGACAAGTACTAGATCAGTCTTACCTTCCCATAGCTCAATGTCAGCTCTCGCCAATGGTATATGCCTCTATTGCAACCTTCAGAAATCTGCTTGGTTGCTCACTCAGGCTGAGACCACTGGTAATAAATGTTGATGATCTGTTCAACACTGAGCTTTCTTCCCCACAGGCATTGCTGTCACCACAGCAAGCCTTTTTCCATCTCTGGAAAATGCATGTCTATGTCACTTCTAAAAAGTCACATCCATCCATGCATTCATCATCTTATGGATTAACTTCCCGAATGTTTTTCATAATAGTCTCATTGTCACCCTTCATAATTTCTAGCTAATTCAAATCCCTTTCTGAACAAAGGCCTAGAAAGACTTTTCCATTGTCAGCCATCTCCTTCTGGCTCTCTGTACTATGCAGGACTGTTTTTTAGATGCTGAAATGCATTTTCCAATTGCTCTATACCCTTTGCCTGTCCTATTAGGACAATTTGCTCCAGTCATAAGTTAAAGCCTGCACCTTCTGTTCCTCTGACTCCAGATTAAAGCTAACTTCCTCCCCCTTCCCCTCAAGTCCACGTTAATCTTTTAGCTATCATTCCCCAGCTCTATGGAACTCTCTTTAAAAACAAATTCACACTGTTACTTCACTCCTTGCCTTCAAAGACTTATTAAAAATCCATCTTTTTAACTGTCTTCTTTATTTCTCTACTGAAATGTCATGTTGTTCTAGAGTAGTACAACAGGAAGTGATGCTCAATCTTGGTGGGTGGAAGAAAATCAATGTTTTGTAAGAATATTTGCATGATGTCAATGAGAGACGTGTGGAAATGATAAATATTACTGAAAAGTGCAAGTTTCATTTGTCATGTTGGGTTTCCACTTATGCTGTCCTGAGAATTCAATTTTACCTCCATTCTTTAAAATGGGTGGAAAATCACATGCGACTCCAGTGTCTAACTCTAGATTAGTAACAGTGTAATTTAATGTGATTTCCCAAACATTTTTCTTGGGGTAGGCTTGAGATTCCCCATCCTATTTTTCTTGGTCATTGTGCCAAAGCATACCTAGTTTCATGCTATTTGTTCTAGACTTTCAAATAACAGATATATAATTAATATATTATTTATTAATTGACATGTATTTATCTCTCTCAATGCACAAAAAAATTGGATAGTTTTTTTTTTACAATCGGTGTCCCAGTTTGAACATACTTTACAATTTAAAATATATTTTGTATTTGTTTAAATATTGCTAAATGCAGGAACTATAATGAGAGCAATAAGATACTGCTGGCTGAATGGAGAAAAACATAAAATAATAAAAGCATTTCTAAAGTCTCTAAAAAGTACTACACAAAACACAAATACTTTAATTCACCTGGGCAACATAAATTAAAATGCACAATGGTGTGTCCCAAGCAGAAGAAATCAACATTACCAGCAGCTTAATTAGTCGACAAGTTTTTTACATTTGGGCAAAAGGTTAATTTACAAATAATTTTGCCTGAATCATATGCACAAAAGTAATATTTGTGGAGTGGTTATAGTTGACTTACGTGATTGATACCAATTTTGTTTCATAATATCAGCAGCAAATAAAAAACAGACTGTAATATAAAAAACATAACATGTGACAAGGTCTTCTAAAACATTTCTATTTAGGACCTCACAAGCTAAATTGCTTTCACTGGCCCCTTCCACCTCTCAGCATGGTTGACAGACAAATTGATCTGAACATCGGAAAATAATATGCTTGCAAAATTTCTGTGGGTGAGATTTCAGTCTTTTGAATTTTTCATAGAAGAACAAAATGAAAGATTGCTTCTTTGATTTTTCTTCCATTAAGCCTTCCCGTCCTATGTACTACAGGAATGAACAATACTTCATACAGCAGCAATACATTGTAAACAAATGTACTACATTTTTCACTCGAAACTGAAGCCTTGTGAGGTAAAGAGGTTAGATCACAGGCATCTTTGCCCTGCAGATTATGTTGTTCAATTGTAATGAATTCATACATTTGAAGTTGCCTTAGGGGCTCTCATTAGACTTGGGGGTGTTTATTACAGGGTATATTGCATGTATCACTTAAGAGCGAGAAGAGTGGATGATTTGATTAGAAATGTTGACAGTTGAGGTGTGTAAAGAATATGTCATTCATGCACATTTCCCTTACTTTAATAACAGGATCTATCACTCAACGATGCTTTAAACCTTTTTTTTTAAGTCTTAGCTTTAGAATTAAAACAGACAACTTTGCAGTACACTAACTGAGAATCCTCTTCCAAACCAATATTAGACCAAGCAGTACAATTAATCAGATGTTCTACTAATACGTGCCACAAAGAATTAGTAATTTAAAACTAGCACTGATGCCATTTGGACACTCTTTTGGTTAACTGCCCTTGTGAGATAAAATTGCTACATCTTGCACCATCACCCGCCCCCCCACTCCCCCAAAAGACATTAGCACTCTCAAAGCCTCAAGAGAGTTCAGCACAATTGTTCACTATTGTGTGCATTTTTAAATAATTGATTATAAAAATAACCATTTAAAAATGCCTTCATATGCTTTGTTTCTACAAATATTTTATGATAGTTAACATCATAGAATTATATTCAGCCATGCCAGTGTTATTTTCTACAATGCTAGAAGACATGCATTTGCTTTTTATTAAAAGTGGAAGAGTTTATTGGGTATTACTAAGTATTTTTCTATAAGGATAAAAATTATACTGCACTTACAGAAGCCTTTTGGTAACATTTTCCTTGAAACAATCACATGATAACTCCGTACTACCTTTGTAACTCCTCTGTAAGTGACACCAGCAACCTTCTGAGTAGGATTGACAAATACAAAAAACATCCTCCACAATTTGGCTTCCACATCTCTGAATTGGTGTTTCAATGACAGATGTTTGTTGCGGCAAAAACCTCTGTCAGAACAAAATTAGGTGATCTATCATTTTAAGATATGGTCTTCATATACTGTTTACTCGAAGATATCACTTGCCTCCAGCCAATTTTGACCAAGAACATTCTGTGATATGGAAGCGATATGTATATCATCATCATTTTTGATAAATGCAGCTTCTGAACACAAAATTACATACCTTGCTACAGTATTAAAGCTAAAACTTACAGACTACTAAATCTATCTAAGTACTTTTTTCTTTCTAGCTTATATATTGTTTTTTGTTTTGCTTACTTCTTTTTAGATTTCTCTTTCCATATCACATTCACTTTTATGCTTTACATGTTTAACAGGCATTTTATATCATGAAACTTTGATATCAATACCATTCATGAAAGTCAAGTGAAATATATATATTTCAAAGACATTAGCTTATTTTTTCCTGCCAATTAATGTGCTTTAATACTGAAATGTATAGGTACATTAAAATACATTTAGCTCTTAGTTTTATATATATATAAAAATTTAACTCTCCTAGGAACCCAAATGAAAACTCCAAAAGCTTTCTGGACTCCACTAAGCTAATCAGATTGGTAACAATTTCCTTTAAACTTCATGCTTTTTAAAAAAATTTTGATGCATGCCACGCTTTGTCCATCATAACATTGTTTTGCAATGGCTTCTGATGCTTTCCAGTTATGTTTTATAGTGTTATGAGATATTCACAATAGCATGCACCTTTTAATAATATAAAAAACACGTAGCTCCCAATGTCTGTTATAATGAGGTCAGAATGTACTTTTTGGAAAAAAAATCCAAATCTTGCACATTAGGAGAAAATCAAAGCTAATGGGGTCCAAAGGGACACCACAACCTTATGAAGGTTAATGTGGACACCTCTGTGGCGAGTAAAAGTCCCAATTATCCAACTACCCCTTATCAACATTATTAATTCAAATCAATGCTAAAAATTATTGCATGTACTTGAAAATACCAATCAATAATAAATCAATGTTATATACTGAATAAAGGTAGCTCGTAAATGAATCAACAATACCTGTAATTTGAATTCAGTTTTGATAATACAACAATGGAGAAATAAGCTGATATGATAAAAAGATGGCCATTGAAATTAATTCCTAGTCATTATAATGCAACTTTAACAGAAACAAATGTGAGATGACAAGAAATATATTTTTTGTCAATTTTTATTTAAAATGACTCAATAAAATAGCAACTGCGATTGTAGAGTCCCGATAAAGCACCTGTGTTTTATCATTAGAACATGCAGGAGCAAAATTTGTGCCTAATTATCTGCCCCAATTAAATTAATATTCCAATTAACTGTGACACCTTTATATCATTTTTACCACAGAGCGATAGCGGTAATAACATTATATGATGTGATACACATTAAATAAATTTTCTTGCCCAAATCCCACCTGCAACATTTTTCCATGGGAACCCAAACTGGTTAAGCAGCCATTTGTCTTAACTAACCAATTGTGTTCAGCCCCAAGACTGATTGATTAATACTACCCAGAGATGACTCTACACCAAGGCCTCAGTATAACACAGGGTTGTGGTTGATGTGAATGTTATTTTTATGTATTAATTATTGGGGTTTTTTGCTAAAAATGTCATCCATTGCTTTTTGTATATTTCCAATGGGTGTGAAATTTGTTTGGCTAAGCAAACGAGCTAAAAAGTGAAAATCGAAAAAACTATTTAGATCGTTTTGTAGAAGAAAATGTAAAAAATCAGAAGCTGATTGATAAAAAAAAGATTTGTATTTACATAGAGTTCACCTTGTTTCCAGAAATATCTAAAAAAACACTTTTCAAATAATGAATTACTTTGATGAGCAATGACTGCTCTTATGTCGGCAACCGTGGCAGCCATTTTGCACAAAGAAAGATCCCAACAAGATAAATGACCAATTAATCTGTTTTTGATGGTGCTTGTTGAGGGAAGAATGTTAGTCAGCATATTGGGAGAGTCCCTTCCTTTTGAATGGTTCCATGGGATCTTTACTGGTTAGCTGAACCACCACAAGCCCAGGGAGCCTCAGTTTAACATTTCATCTGATGGATGGCACTGCTGACAATGTCAGTAGTGTGGTGGTTAATATCGCTCAATGCTATATTGATGAAATTGAAATTATAGTAAGTTCAAATGTAATTGCAATAATCAACTCAACTCAAAATTTATATATTCTCCAACACTGGTTCAGACTCTATTAGCTAAAGAATGTGCTGCATTCTGATTCTCCAAGTAATAATCTGATCTGAAATGGACTTCATACAGGAACAAGAACATTAAAAGCATGCTTAAATACATGTTCAGGACTGACACTGACCATTTTTTCTCTCACCTGACTTGTCACAAAACCAGCATCCCGCTTCTTTCTGACAAATTGAAATCTGTCTATTTTCATTTTTAAATATTTTGACTGAATCTAAACTGCCTGCACTAGGTGGCAGTCCATCCTACAAATTACTAATTCTAAGTGCCAAGTAGTTACTTTTTAAGTTATGTTTACCTTACTGGCCAAGAGGGTGTGGAAAAATGGCACACTGACACGGAACACAAAAGTCCGAGTGTTTCAAGCCTGTGTCCTCAGTACCTTGCTCTAGGGCAGCGAGGCCTGGTCAACATATGTCAGCCAAGAGCGACGTCTCAACTCATTCCATCTTCGCTGCCTCCGAAGAATCCTTGGCATCAGGTGGCAGGACCGTATCTCCAACGCAGAAGTCCTCGAGGTGGCCAACATCCCCAGCATATACACCCTACTGAGACAGCAGCGCTTGAGATGGCTTGGCCACGTGAGCCGCATGGAAGATGGCAGGATCCCCAACGATGCATTGTACAGCGAGCTCGTCACTAGTATCAGGCCTACCGGCTGTCCATGTCTCCGCTTTAAAGACGTCTGCAAACGCGACATGAAGTCTTGTGACATTGACCACAAGTTGTGGGAGTCAGTTGCCAGTGATTGTCAGAGCTGGCGGACAGCCATAAAGGAGGGGCTAAAGAGTGGCGAGTCGAAGAGACTTAGCAGTTGGCAGGAAAAAGGACAGAAGTGCAAGCAGAGAGCCAACTGTGTAACAGCCCCAACAACCAATTTTATCTGCAGCGCCTGTGGAAGAGTCTGTCACTCTAGAATTGGCCTTTATAGCCACTCCAGGCGCTGCTCCACAAACCACTGACCACCTCTAGGCACGTACCCATTGTTTCACGAGACAAGGAGGGCAAAGAAGAAGACCTTGCAATGTTCTCAGCTTAGTCAAGTCCTTCAGTTCAGAACATAATGTATGTAATAAGGAAAGGATATTTGGTCCATCAAGCCTGCTGCATCCAAAAATTGTAGAATGTGCACCTGACTTGTTTTATTTTACAATATTCTGAGCTGAGGCGGAGCGGGGTGGCGGGGGTGGGTGTGTGCAGAGGTGAAACCTTTGAGAAATAAAACTTCAAAAAAATGTCTTAAACATCTTATCTGCCACAGTGCTAATGATACAAAAATTCTAGGCAATATCTCAGTGTTTCTGATTTTCATGGTAACCTGACAAGGTATGTCCACCTGTTATACAGTTATGAAGTTGAACAAGACAATCCTACAGGATTCCTTCTGTTCGTATACTTATAGTCCAAAGTACACCTTTCTGGGACTGAATCCTCTTTACAGTTTCCTCTCACTCTGCCATTCACTCTCTCTAGGATTCAGCAACATTTTGTCAATCTTTCATATCATGTAACATTAAGATATAAATTATCATGTTCCTATTGTTGTTTTGGACAGTAGGTATGCCCAGGGCCTCAACAGAAATGAAATCAGAGTGTTCATAATTTATTTGATCATCTAAGCCTATAATCATTCCTCAACCTTCATAGCTCATTTCTGGTTCGACAGAGAACTTATAATCCATCAACATCTTTCATGACTGACTTTTTCCAGCAGCTGAACTAAAACGAACACTTTTAAGACATGTAAATAATAGAATCAATCACTGCACAGATGGAGATTAACTGCTTTATGACTGGAGACACCAACTTCCATTGATCTGTGGGGTGGACTCCAGACCTTCTCACAGTCTTGAAGATTAGCATTCAGAATTTCACTACAAGTGAGTGGTTTCATTGTAAATTAAAAGGAGTTTATGCCATTTAGTCATATGTTAATTGAATTGAGACATTGACATTTTTCAAAATAAACACAGTTTTCATTATTTTGAGTTAACAATAGGCAGCGTTCACTGTACGCATGGATGTTGCTCAGAGAACATCTTTCAGCACTGAAAGAGGTTAAATCAAATATACAAGAACACAGATTTGTCCTTAATAGCAAATAGCAATTTCTCATATATTTCAAGTGAAATGGAAATATTGTATAATATAAATATTTTAGGAAATAAAATATGATTACTACACATTTAGTATAAGCTTTACAGCATTCAGATTACGTTATTAGCATATGAACACCTAAGCCGGAGTTTTACCATGGGCTTCGGGACCTCAAGGTTAGAGTCATATGCAACGAGACTGGCAGTGCAATTTTCCAGGATGCAGCCTCCTAACTGGCCACTTGGCACTCGCCGTCCTTACGGATCCCGAGGCTGTAGATCCAATCAGAGGGCTTGCAGCTCGGGAGCCTCAATAGCTCCACCAGGAGAGGTAAACACTGCTGAGGCAGGTTGGGAGGCACTCTTGCATGCTTCCAGAGAAGATAATGATTAAAGGACCCCGAAGCAGGTAGACCCATCAGGCTGGAGGGAAACTCCTCCGCAGGATCGGATTCAGCCACAATTGCTGCCTTTCATCCCTGCTGTCCCATCATTGGGGCATGAAGCCTCAGGCTCTGTTGACCCCCTGCCTGCCTCCAACAAGCTGGAGGCCTCTGCATGTGGCTGGGGGTGCTCCACCACAAAATCACCCCTAATTGGGACTTTAACCACCAAAATTGGCTGCCCGCTTCCACGGAGCAGGAAGTTGAAACTCTACCCAGTCCTCTCTGGGAAAGTTCCCTGGCGGTGGTAATGCGTTAGGAGCCATTCGCTGCAACTCCACTATTTTCCCAGCCGTCCTACCTCAAACCCTGTCTCCACAGGGCAGGGAAAATCCAGCCCTTAATGTCTATGCATGGAATTCCTTTGTCTGCTATTTCAAATGGAAGCATAATCTATTTAAAGTAAACTCCACATTAAAATAGCAGCATAGGGAATATCATAGGAATGTATAAAGTATCCACATGCCATCACTAACAGTGAAATGTCAAGGTCTTGAGAATTATTTAACTGAGTAACAACACAGACAAAATGTCAAAGACACAAATACAAAAGACAGTGCTCAGAATTTTTTCATGCTACAATAACCTTACAGCTGCACAATTGGGCCAAAAGGACTTAGAACATTTCTACAGTCAATTTCCGAACCCAGCATTCATGTTGGAACTTGTATTTGATGGTGCAAAACAGAAACTAAAGATTTGTGTATTTACATAAATAATTCTCCATATTTGCAAAGTATAACATTTATATAACTGTTTTGATCTGAAGTCATCTGGTTAGCCCTAAAGTCCGGAGCTCAAATGATAACTTGCACAACCCTCATACTGTACTTTGGACTGCAAAAGTAGCTCATTAAGAATGCCAAGCTACTTAACAAAAAGAATCACTAGGCAAAGAAATGTACTTTTCTTTTAAAACAAACTCAAGACAAAAGTATTAAAATCAGAAAATTTACCAACACAATACCTAGCAGAAGTCCTTATAACACCATAAAAGATGTATGAATTAAGATATTTCCTTATTCAGATAAAAGGAGTACAACATTCTGAAACATCTGGTTGATTTTATTTGACTATTAAAAGAGTAATTCATCCCGTAAAACTATGTTATGCCTAAAATACATGGAGTAGAAAAATAAAATCTAAAAGCTGATAGATTTGTATTAAAGAGAGACATAAAGCTGTAAGGCAATTTACATTAACATTTACATATACAAAGATAGAGACAAATGGCCCACACTGTTCCTTGAAATATGACAAATATATTATAGTTCTGAACAGAACTTAATCACTTTATTCAGGCCAAAATAATCTTATTAGTCTTATTAAATGTAGTGTTGTTTAAAACAATCGCTTGTAGCTTGCTTGTATTTATTGGTCAAGGAATTCTACGCTGACAATTTCAGGATGATTAATGAAGGCACCTTTTTCTCAGAATGTCACACTCTGCCTTTTTAACAACTGACCTTTCATAGGATACTAGTGAACTCATAATTCCACTTTTGCACAGTTTCTTATTAGTAGAGTTAAAATTAATACTTATGGGAATGGTGGTTAAGCCTCTGCCCTGTAAATCTTCCACTCCTCCAAGCTTCCACAAAGAGCAAAGCTCCACTGTTACCTGCAGCACTTCCTTTTAACAATTGTATTTTAAAAATTAAAACAGTTTATTTCATGAAAGAAACAATCTGCAGTAGCTTGAACTAAATGTGGTTCAATTATAAAACGTGTAACATTATTCTCAATTAGAGAAAATATCAATATGCAATACCATCTATCACAGTAGGGGTTACATAATTATATATATATTGTGTAATATATATAATTTTGTATTATTCATAAAAACACTAAACTGCGTTTGTAATTTCCAATACTTGCTTTGTCATTATCCATTTTCTGCACTTAACACAGCAGGCACAATGGCAACAAACATGCTTTGAAATGATAGGCAGCAACACAGGACAGGCTTTTTGTACAATGCTAAAGATCTAGAATTTGTGGGAAACATTTTGGGAGTGGGTTGTGCCATATTGCAGTGGATCTATGCTCCATTGGAGACATTCCATATGCAAAGAACACACTAACCAATTCTGGTAACATTTTGTAAATCCCACAGATCTGGGAAATTCAAGTCATGGAATAAGACTTTGGCGAAATTAGCCTAAACATCGTAATGCACAGGTATGCTGGGAGACTTTGGAAATTTGTTCCTTTGGTTTGGAATCAAATCATCCAACAGAGCTCAATTAATGTTGTCCTCTCTGTGAACTACTTTCATTTAGAACACAGGTAAGTATGGATCAAGGGAAAAGGAAGAGAATGGAAGTTCAGAAATAAAAGGAAGGATAGGATGGAAGAAGAACACTGGTCATTATACAAGGTGCACGTTGTACAAAAAAAAACTAGAGCAACTTTAGTGTACTGGCGCTCTCAAAACTTTTACAATTATAAATATTTAAAAGAATTCCTAAAATTTTAAATTAAAGTGGCGGTTTAAAACATTTCATTATAGGCTATGATTTTTTCACAACTCCCCATGCATTCTTTCACATGTCATGTACTACACCTACCCTCTACTGCAATTAACCTGGCTGGAAGGATGATGGACCAATCTGACTGCAACTACATGATAAATTCATCTCTCTCCTCATTTGAACATATCTTAATGTTACCAATATTAATAATTTTTGCTCTAGGAAATAGGTGAAGCCTACTACAGAAAAAGTCCTTGACCAAAATAGCAAAGGATATTATACCGAGAAATGATCTACTGATGCAAATCATTAAATCTATTTGCATTTGCTTACTGAACCTTAACACAGAAATTAAACTACATACAGGAAAAAGGAGATGGTTTTGCATGGTTACAGGAGACATCTTGGAAGATCCAACTCTATGTCATTAATTCTTCCATTTTTCCTCATTAACAAGTAAAATGTTTTTACTGCATGAAAAGTTTTAATAAATAGAAAGAGCATGCGAACTGGTAAGGGAAGTTTTTAATGTAACCTATGACAGTGTTAAATTGTCTATGAATGTGCTAAATTACTTTATATTTTCAACAATTAAGTTGTTTTAGAATAACACCTGCTAACATTTCTATCCTAATATTAATACATAATATATCAAATTTCATTAAATCCAACATATCACATCATGGTTGCTTTTTTACAGTCCAAGTTATTAGACATATTCTGGATAACTAACTGCCGTTTTTCACCTGCAAGCTTCTGTATTTCAACCTTGCCTCTGGCTATTGTGCTAAAGGCTTAAAAATGGACTTCCCAGGAGCAGACATGGATTGCAAGTCGTTCGTTTGTCAGCACTTCAACTTTTTGTCAAGGGGGATCCTCTACCTTGGCAAAAATTGACAGGATTAGGCTTTCTTGTCAGATGAGCAAATTTCAGCTCCTGCACCAACTGCACAGCTAAATAATTTTTTTAAGACTTGTTTAGGAAAGATATCAAGGGAAACAAATCAGGTCATTTTATGCATTTCCATATCAAAATATTTGTCATTTTATTTTATCATTTGTGCTGTTACTTTCATATTTCCTTGCATTTGCTGCTGTAAAGTAAAATAATCATTTTTTTCACAATACAGAATAAGGGGTCCATAATATTTAAAACAAGCTTGTATGATGAGCATCTAATTGACAGATATGCTGCTTAATTTGCATTTACCATTTATTTGGACAGGAAACCTGACCCCCCAAGTATGGACCTGACTTCAGCAATATAACAAATGATGCACTGCCTCTATGACCTATATATTTGGAAAAATTGATAAATAGGGGGAGTTATAAGGTTATAATATGACCAAGATGTCTTTATCATGTAATATGCTTAAAGAAAACAGACCTTAAGCAATTTGTTACCTAATTTGAAGAAGTTGGGTGAAGAAATGTATGTAGTGTTGGAAACTGGCACAAAATTGGCACTGGGCCTGGAATGTGAACCGCCGACATTGACCCAAGGCTCACTAGAAATTAGATCTTGGGCCTCAGCACCATAAAACCAGTGAGTGGCAGACACCAATTTATTTTCCGTTGCAGCTCTTCAGTCAGGGCCTTGAGAAATGTGGCCATGTTTGGCAAAAGCCAGCCCAAAGGTAAGTTCTGGGGTGAAGGTGAGCAGAGGAGATGGAGGGGAAGGGAGCGGGTGTGGGGCAAGCTCAGACCAGCTGCAGCTTCAGTACTGTTGTGGAGCAAGCAGGAGCACTCTAGTCTTGTTTGACTCTGCAGAAACAAAATCTTTGAAAAACTGACTTAGCATTTTGTAGGTGGCATCCAACAGTCCCTTGGAAGAATTGCTGGTTAGGCAGTTTTATACCCAAAGAAAATAAGCAGAGTCAACACTGCGCATGCACCAGTTGGTGCTGACTTTTGAATAGGATCTTAAAACTGGTGTTAGGACCCTTATTTGCATATTCAAGGCACCTAATGTCTGTTTCAGGCAGGCACTCTGGATATTTGCAAGTCATCAACATCCAATTTGGCTAGATATTGCAACGTGAAATGGCCCCCACCAGCCCCTCCAATACTTTTCATCCGATAAACGGGTGCAGCATGCACTAATTTCTCCCATCTGAACTGCGTTACAGGTTTCAAACTAGAGATATTTCAACTTAGCTGTAGTTAATTTTTATGTGGAAATTTATAAAACTGTGGTTGCTAACTGTTCACACTGCTCCCTGAGTTTGTTTTGTGGTGTGTACATTGCACAGGTGGGAGAGTATTAGTACCGTGTTGTGTAAGCAAATCAAAGTTTATATTGTGATTATTCGACTTACAAATTGTATTTTCAAGCTAGAAGTTAAATGGTAATAATAGTAGTAACATGCCTTGCACAGAATTTTCACTTTGCCTCAAGACTCCACATCAATTGGTATCAGGATAACTGTATCTTCATCTTGGCTTGTCATCAAAAAGATATTGGAATTGGTGTTTTTGCTATTTTGTGTTATTTTTCATTTCTTACATTCCCCATTATTGAAGTACTGTGCGCTATTTTCTGCTGTGAATATGCTAATTAGGGAGTTTGGTTTCAATAAAATATGTTCTGAATGCTATTTTCACCTTTTTAATTTAGAGCACATGGTTTTACCAATTAACTCCACCGAAAGCCTGGTCCTAACACAGATTAAATTATTTAAATGTGAGGAACAACATCCAGGCTCTGTACAATGGCTTCAGGCCACATGATCTTGCTGTTGTGAAGTACTGGAAGTCATGAAGATTCAGGAGGAAATGTCCTCAATAGACAATCTGCCCTTGAATGGCATCTTGACCCTGTCTGCAGGTGGCTTCATAAGCAGTCTCTCTTGAACTTTTGTGAATGATTAAAAGTATTACAGGTGAGTTTCCAATTAGGACACCATATTGGCTTTTAGAAGCAAATCTGATGGCAGTGCTAACACATACATGTCAGTTACTGCCAGCCCCAGTGCCGGAGATGTTATACGCATAACAATGCTTGAACTATTTTCTTACACTTTTTTTTTCACCATTTGTATGCACATCTCATGGCTTAATGTGAACTGACTTCTCTGTCACCTCCTTTGTATTTGTATTTCAGGAATATTTTGAGAGGAGTTTGTATGCAATCCTTCAGGCAAGGCATGGTTGCCATCTCCATCGTCTTCCCAAGGCACTGAACCAGGATTCAATACAGGAATATTCATCTGCTGGATCAATTTCAATTCCTCTTCTTCGATCAGAGATACACCAGTCTTCTGGGTTCTTGAATTGCATACATAGTCATGCAACAGAGCAGATCAGAGCAGAAAAAAATTGCAAGGCTACAGCAAAAAAGCAGGGAAATGGGATTAATTGGATAGCTTGAAATGAGTTGGCACTGGGGCAATGGGCAGAATGGCCCCTTCTGTGCTGTATCTTTCTATGATTCTATGATCTATGACACTATCTGCAGAAACTCTAGCTATAAGATGTGATGATAAAAGATATCAATTCTACTCCATGGAAAAATATACACAAGGGCTCTGGCATATCTTGCATTATATTTCCAGCAGTTAAATTAATATACTTCAATTCTTATTTGTTTGAATTGAGCACAAAAAGCAGTGTTACGACCAAGTGAGAAAGGTGTCTAGTGGACCCTTTCAGACTTCACTTGGTCTTACTGTAACAGGGTTTTATTTATTTTTTAACACACCGTGTTTTGAGCTTCCCCCTTGTTCACCGCTTTACAGTTATAAGGCAAGAAATGAGCACAAACAGGCTTTCTTAGGTTCAAAGAAAAGTGAAATTTATTAAACTTAAACTCTAATTCGGTTAACGCCTATGGATACACGATGCACCCACGTGATACATGCAAATAGGGACAGAAAAGAGAAGAAAAATAAAGTGGAGAGGTTTGAGGCAATATCTGAAGAGTTTCTGTTACTGTGCTTCGAGCTCGCTTTAGAGCCCTTGTTTGTAGGTGGATCTTGCTTTTTGTTGGAGCCCAGTATTCTTCTTTAACCTTGTTCGCTGTAGTAGACTTTTCTCTCCTGGCGTTCATGTGTCTTCAATGGGTCTTGGAGTTCCGTGAGAAAGAGATAGAAGCAGACAGGAGAGGCTGCGGTGAGCCATCCACGAGAGGTCTTTTCAGTCCAGGAGCAAACAGTTTTCTGCCAGCTCAAAACTCTGTGGCAAGTTCAAATTCAAAAAAACTGAGGTGGCTTGGCAGGTTAGTCATGTGACTAGGGGGTGTGACCACATCAGTTTGTGTATTCGGCCATCTTAGCAATTAACCTGGAATGCTAGCTCCTCCAACTTCAACGTCTGATAATCAAAAGTCCATTGTGGATTGAATGTGTCATTTGTCCCTTTTAAGCACTGTCTGTAAATATGCAAATATCTTTCCAGTCAAGGGTCTGGTGTTTTTTTTTAAGAAAGTTCTTTCTTTACTCCAGTAACAGTTTAAAATCAATGTTCATGTGGCAAAATTTAATATGCCTCATTCTTGGGAGGTGGGGCCCTGCATGACAGTAGAAATACAAAAAAAACCTCAGACTTTGTTGTTTAGGTATGACAAAGATTATTTTCTTCTCCCTCCAGCCCTGGCATCAAATATATTAATCTCTTTGCTCCCTGATGAATCATGAGTTTCTCCTTTCTGTATCCAAGAATCTAAATAATTAAAAAATTCTGCAATAGCATTCCCATATGGTTAAACATACCCCACAGTATGATACTGAATGATAGCAGTGTGGTACTGAACCATACTGATTAGTAATGCCCCAATATCCAATCCCTGGTCTATTCTGACTTACTTGTCCTCAGCCACGGCAATGAGAACAGGATCAGGCTTGACTGTAATTCCTCCTTCCTCGGGTCAGACAACATGTCAACAATCACTCAGATTTGAAGGAGGACAATTTGGGTGAGGGACTGTGAAACTAAATCCTTCAGTCACCAGCTTTACAATTGTTCTTTTTAAACATGGCAATGCTTCTTGTGGTCTTATGAAACTTGCTTCTTTTGTTAATATGTTACCAACTTAGAAATACTGTAAAATACTGAAGTGTCCTTTTATTGCTTTTTTTTAATTCATTCATGGGATGTGGGCGATGCTGGCCAGGCCAGCATTTATTGCCCATCCCTAATTGCCCTTGAGAAGGTGGTGGTGGGCTGCCTTCTTGAACCGCTGCAGTCCATTTGGGGTAGGTATACCCACAGTGCTGTTAGGAAGGGAGTTCCAGGATTTT
Source organism: Heterodontus francisci (assembly GCF_036365525.1). Taxonomy (NCBI): domain Eukaryota; kingdom Metazoa; phylum Chordata; class Chondrichthyes; order Heterodontiformes; family Heterodontidae; genus Heterodontus; species Heterodontus francisci. The sequence goes on from NC_090390.1 coordinate 48,441,108, forward strand.
CACCCAGCAACAGTGAAGGAAAGGCGATATAGTTCCAAGTCAGGATGGTGTGTGACTTGGAAGGAAACTTGCAGGTGGTGGTGTTCCCATGTATTTGCTGCCCTTGTCCTTCTAGTTGGTAGAGGTCGCGGGTTTGGAAGCTGCTGTCTAAAGAGCCTTGGTGCATTGCTGCAGTGCATCTTGTAGATGGTACACACTGCTGCCACTGTGCGGTGGTAGTGAAGGGAGTGAATGTTTGTAGATGGGGTGCCAATCAAGCGGGCTGCTTTGTACTGGATGGTGTCGAGTTTCTTGAGTGTTGTTGGAGCTGCACCCATCCAGGCAAGTGGAGAGTATTCCATCACACTCCTGACTTGTGCCTTGTAGATGGTGGACAGGCTTTGGGGAGTCAGGAGGTGAGTTACTCGCCTCAGGATTCCTAGCCTCTGACCTGCCACGGTATTTATATGGCTACTCCAGTTCAGTTTCTGGTCAATGGTAGCCCCTAGAATGTTGATAGTGGGGGATACAGTGATGGTAATGCCGTTGAATGTCAAGGGGAGATGGTTAGATTCTCTCTTGTTGGAGATGGTCATTGCCTGGCACTTGTGTGGCGCGAATGTTACTTGCCACTTATCAGCCCAAGCCTGAATATTGTCCAGGTCTTGCTGCATTTCTACATGGACTGCTTCAGTATCTGAGGAGTCACGAATGGTACTGAACATTGTGCAATCATCCGCGAACATCCCCACTTCTGACCTCATCATGAAGGTAGGTCATTGATGAAGCAGCTGAAGATGGTTGGGCCTAGGACACTACCCTGAGGAACTCCTGCAGTGATGTCCTGGAGCTCAGATGATTGACCTCCAACAACCACAACCATCTTCCTTTGCGCTAGGTATGACTCCAGCCAGCGGAGGGTTTTTCCCTGATTCCCATTGACTTCAGTTTTGCTAGGGTTCCTTGATGCCATACTCGGTCAAATGCTGCCTTGATGTTGAGGGCAGTCACTCTCACCTCACCTCTTGAGTTCAGCCCTTTTGTCCATGTTTGAACCAAGGCTGTAATGAGGTCAGGAGCTGAGTGGCCCTGGCGGAACCCAAACTGAGTATCACTGAGCATGTTATTGCTAAGTAAGTGCTGCTTGATGGCACTGTTGATGACACCTTCCATCCTTTACTGATGATAGAGTAGGCTGATGGGGCGGTAATTGGCTGGGTTGGATTTGTCCTGTTTCTTGTGTTCAGGACATACCTGGGCAATTTTCCACATTGCAGGGTAGATGCCAGTGTTGTAGCTGTACTGGAACAGCTTGGCTCGGGGCGCGGCAAGTTCTGGAGCACAGGTCTTCAGTACCATTGCCAGAATATTGTCAGGGCCCATAGCCTTTGCAGTATCCAGTGCCTTCAGTCGTTTCTTGATATCACGCGGAGTGAATCGAATTGGCTGAAGTCTGGCATCTGTGATGCTGGGGACTTCAGGAGGAGGCTGAGATGGATCATCAACTCGGCACTTCTGGCTGAAGATTGTTGCAAATGCTTCAGCCTTATCTTTCGCACTGATGTGCTGGGCTCCCCCATCATTGAGAATGGCGATATTTGTGGAGCCACCTCCTCCAGTTCGTTGTTTAATTGTCCACCACCATTCACGGCTGGATGTAGCAGGACTGCAGAGCTTAGATCTGATCTGTTGGTTATGGGATCGCTTAGCTCTGTCTATCGCATGCTGCTTATAAAGTTTGGCACGCAGATAGTCCTGTGTTGTAGCTTCACCAGGTTGACACCTCATTTTGAGGTATGCCTGGTGCTGCTCCTGGCATGCCCTCCTGCGCTCTTCATTGAACCAGGGTTGGTCTCCTGGCTTGATGGTAATGGTAGAGTGGGGGATATGCTGGGCCATGAGGTTACAGATTGTGGTTGAGTACAATTCTGCTGCTGCTGATGGCCCACAGCGCCTCATGGATGCCCAGTTTTGCATTGCTGGATCTGTTCGAAATCTATCCCATTTAGCACGGTGATAGTGCCACATAACACGATGGACGGTATACTCAATGTGAAGGCGGGACTTCGTCTCCACAAGGACTGTGCAGTAGTCACTCCTACCAATACAGTCATGGACAGAAACATCTGCAGCAGGCAGATTTCTCCTGATCTCCATGCAACCTTTTTCTTTATCCAGTACTATTGGCCCCGATATTAACTGGGAGACAGTTTTGCTGTCAGGAAACCCAGAAGAATGTGTTTTCCTCAGGTCCCGCTGAATATAACAGCAGGAACTGAGTACCACTTGTGTACTCCATTTCCCAGCTGCAAACAGCCAGCCAGATTGAGGGGGCGGTAGGCCTTCGGCGGCAGGCCACAGTCAGAGAACGGGAATGAGGTTGGGGGGGTGGGGAGGGAGAAATCGGAGGTTGGAACGGGAGGGGGACATTGATGGTGGAGCCAGAACAGACGAGGTGGCATCAGTGTGGGGCCTGGAGAGATCGGGGGTCAGGGGTGGGTGTGAGGGAGACAAGAAGATCGTGTAAGGAGCTGGGAGAGTTTTGGGGAAGAAGTGTAAAAGAATATGGAAGGGGCCGGAGAGATTGGGGGAGGATGGGAGAAGATCGCAAAGGGCCCTTGAAGAACATGGGGGCCGGGAGAAGTTCACATCAGTGGAGGACACTGGGAGGGCACTGGAGTGTTTGGTGGGCGGGGTGGGGGTGAAATCAGATCACTGGAGTCGTTAACAGGAATGCTTGGTAGGCAGGGGGGAAGCACTCTTGCTCCTCCTAGCCCACAAGCAGTGCTGGTGAAGCACTTATCTGTTCCACGTAACAGTCCTTGCCTACGACTTTAGATGCTGGTTTCCAATGTCAAAGCATGAAGAGAGAAAATATCTCGGGTAGTAGGCTCATTAAACATTTAAATAAGCAACCCACTACCTGGGAATGGGTTGGTCGCCCACCCCCAATCCCGTCTCCACTAAAAACCACTGTGGGTGACGTTGAAATTGAGTTTTTTTTACATTTGTTGCTTCCCATGCAAACCAAACCCACCTGTTTTTGAGAGTTAAAATTCCCCCGAATGTTTCGGAATTTGTTCCTTTACTTTTACATATTTTCTAACTCCCCTATTTCTTCTGTTACCTTACTTGCTCCAAAATATCGTGTTTTTATTCTCTCATCACTTGATTATTTAGGTCCAAAGTTTGATATCGAACTTATGTTTTTCCACAATGCGCATTTACTTGCATGCTCTTAAATATATCCTTAAAAGCATTCTACCTTTCCGCAATTTTTTTCTTTTTCAGTCTTACACATCAATTTATCCCGACTGCAAGATCGATCTATTGACATACAATAGCCCCAATTTTGACCAGTGGCCTGGAGGTGGGGGGCGGTGAGGCGGGGGGGGGGGGGGGGGGGGCGGGGGATGGGGGAGGCAGCTTGAAGCCTGCACACTTTCAAATCTCAGACCTCACCCACAAGCTGCCACTCAGTTCCCCATCCAGAATGGGAAATAAGTGATTCCAAAGAAAGAGTTGCTGGCCACAAGGCAAATTAGGTTTTTTGGAGTGTTTCACAGGAGGGAAAGAGGGAGCCTGTGGGAGGAGAGGGATAAGTATTTTGAGTCTAGAGGAGAACAACTACTCTTCCTGTCCCTACTGGAAAGTAGAAAAACTTAAAAGAACATTCTACTTAGACCTCTCCTGTCTGTGGATCCTCTTTTCACTCCCTCTAAACCACATTCCCGTCTTTACCTGATTTGCATATTTAAAAGGACCATACCGGCTCAAAGGTTGCTTAGAAGAGCAGGTGAACATTCAAGACTACGGTGCGGGATGTTGGCAGGTTAGTCACCCTGCCGATTCAAACTGCCTGCCTGCATAGTTTCCGCTAGGCGTGTAGGGTTAAAATTACCGCGACAGTATATTGCTTTGAGAGCCCCTTCGGCACCTATATATATGCAAATTGTTGTAATTAAGAATCACCCATAATTATTCCCCTATCTTTGTCTGACACATTTTTGATTAAATAACTGTATATATAATTTTCTCTTGCTGTTCCAAGGGTCTACAGCAATTCCCAACTGATGTCCTGCTTTTAGTATCATATTGACACCCAAAATGACCTTTATTTGTCTTAAGCTAAACCAACTCTTTTGACTAGACCGTTAGCCCTCCTTCCTGAAGTACCACCTTGCATCTCAATTTATTTTTTTAGTTCCTTCATTAAAAAAATTTCTTTATCTGAAACACGTCCCCTTTTTGTATTATTCCCCTCTTTAAACCAATTACATCTACCTTTTCATTTTATTCACAAACTTCAAACTCCAGTAGCTTGCTCCTTATGCTCCTTGTATTAGGGCAGAACTATTACAATAAAAAGCTCTCTTTTGATCCCTCTATCTTTACAAACTACTGCTTTATATTTCGCCTCCCCTTTTCTCTCCATGGTCTTATAATACATGCTTGCCACCAACTCCATGCTTATCTCTCTCTCTCTCGCTAGATCCTGCTTCTGCAATTCAAATTATGATCAGGCCATAACAGAGAGCAATCATGGCAAAATTATCGATTATATCCTTCGCGATGGATACCACAGATTATGCCTCTCATCCTTCTCAATGTTCCCACTTCCCCAAACACGACTAATCATTCCATTCTCCATTATTACCTCTCTTCAGTCATCTACCTCAATGATACTGCTCTCTCCTGTCCTACTTGTTCCAATCCAGTCATAAAATCTCCTTGAACGGTTTCTCCTCATCTATCCACACAGGTATGTCAAAAGTCGAGCACAGGCACAAATTGAAGTCTCTCCAAGCTACACGCTACCCCTTGGCAACATCATTCGCAACCAGATGGGTCGGCTTTTACGGATACATCAATTCTACTTCTCTACAACTACCGTTTAAGGACAATTGTATGGTTCAGCTGCATGTCCAACAGTAAGTCCTGGATAAGTCAAAACTTCCTACAGATTAAATTCAACAAAATGGAGTCATCCCTCAAAGATCTCACCAGCACCTGCCTTTCTTTATTTCTGACTCCATTAGGCTACTTGCTTAGGCTAAACCTGGTGGTGGGGACCCTCAGCATTCTGTCAGATCGAGTTGAGTTTTCTTCCCTGCATCTGATCCATCACCAAGACTACCTTTTCTTACCATCACTCATTTATACCTTTTACCTCGTGCTGAACTCCCTCCGTTGCCTTTTGTCCATTCCTTTTCCAAAACAGATCACTTGAAAAAAAAAAGGTCATTGTGCCTTCTCCTGTACTTTAATATTCCTAATATTAGTATGGATGAGCACAACCATTTGACTGATGAGTTCATCCATGTCAAAAATCCTGTAATCCACCCATCATAGTATCTAATGGTTTCTCAAATAATTTCAGGGCTTTTGCCTTCACTCCTCTACCTGGAAGTCCATTCTATACATTGATTACTCTTAGCATGAAGGAGAACTTTCTGACAGTTGCCCTTCACTAATGTGAACCTGTGTTCTACTCTGGCAATTTAGTTATTTATTTTTCCAGATCTCTTCCAAATCATTTACCCTTTCATCAGTGAATCTCCCTTGCTCATGGTTAGTTAGCAGAAACAAAATGGGGGCGATTTTCACCTTCAGGCATACAACAGTTCTGGGGTACTTTAAGGTCAACTAGAATTTAATGTCTAACGTTATTTGCACAAAGATTCACAGTTTGTGGTGCTGGTTTTAGAAGTAACAGTACCGGTAAGAGATGAAAATTGTATGAATGTCAAATGCAAAGGGACAAAACTTCAGTTTGGACATTGAATGGGCCAGATATCAGTGATACATGAGCAGCCCCCTCCTAATGCAGCATTCGGGAGCCCAGAACCACTTTCAGGTTCAAGCCTCATTAACATTTTGCTGGTGAGCTAGAGCGAGCAAGAGGGTATCCCCCGGCAGCTGGCTGGATTCTTGTGATGGACAATTGGCCAGCTGCAGCGCGTAGGCACTCAACAGGTAAGACTTATCAGAGGTTGAGCCGTGGGGACAGACAGATGCTGGCAGGGCATGTAAAATGACTGCCAGTCAGCCAGGTGATTTTTGGGGAGCTTAGGGGTGCACTCCTGCTCTTTCAAAATAAATCTAAAAAACAAAACAAAAATTACGCCTTTGGAAAACCCTCGCAACGGCTGGAGAAATGGAACCAAAATGAAGTGTGCATACTCTGCCTACTTCTCACTGAAAGTTGCAATCAGGATCCTACAGTAGGTGCAGGACCCCGCTTTGTAAACTCAAACAGCCACTGACCTGGTTTGAACAATTGCTGGTGGACAATTTAAAGGCCTGCCTAAAAGTTAATTCAGGCAGCCAATGAGTGCAAAAAGGTGTTTTTTGTTGAAAAATGCAGCCAAGTTTCAGGCCATAGCTGACTGACCATTAGTGTCTCTGCACATGTGCAAGCTTAATGCTGCATGATGGCCGCTAGTGTCCTTGCAGAAAATGACAGAGCTCAGCACCTAACCCTCTGTTGTTCCAGGTTTTGGAAAGATAAGTTACCAAAGTCATTCACATTTAGGTTTGCCACGCCCTGCAGATGCAGCCAAACAGGCAACGATCTCCTGATCACCCTGGCTTGCCTTCTTTCATGCAATAGGAGGTAGTCAGAGATGCTTCAAAAATTTTGGGTCAGACATCTTTCAGGTGCTTTTGGGATGCATGATGCTGGTTTCCGAAATTAGCCCTCATATGTATGAAACCCTGACAATGCAGATTTATAGCTGCGATGAAACCATGCTTCGGAGAAAACTGTTAAATGTGAAAAGGGTAAAGAAAAACATCATTGCCCTGAACTAATTTTTCACCCAAATGTCAACCCACTGTTCCTTTCTTCAATATTCCTACTCTTCCGATGAGGTGCGTCCCTAATGGCTTTAGTATATCTGCTGGAAGGCTGCTGCTGGACAAGTGAGATGTTTGTGGTCAGCGACTGCAGATTTTAACACCCTAGTCACTGCTGGGGCAGCTTGGTCGAGTTGACTTTCTGGCGCCATGGCCGGTATTAATTGAGGCATTGACAATGAAGCAGATATCCTGAGAATGCAATGTATGCCACCATTGTTTCACCATTATCACTCCCATTTGGCCACAACTCATCACTCTCACTTGTTACACCAATGTCTTTTGTTGAATGATGATTTCCTTTGGTTCACTGACTGGAGATCTGACTTTTTCTTTTAAAGACATTTTTAAAAGACAAGCTGCCAGCATCCATTCAGCTTATGATTACCTAGTTTGCAACATTGTACCCTACATTGCAAAGGACTGTGAGAAGCGAGACAAAATGTCTGCATTTCCCAGTAAGAACCAAGACCGAGGAAGTTTAAAGGAACTGCCTGTTCTCTCAGCAAACAGAGAAATACTGCTAACTGCGAAGCTTGAATGTGACTGTCATGTGACAAGCCCCTTCCCATCTATGGTTTTAAGCTGGTGTTTTTCTCTGCAGCAAAGGAGAAGCAACTGAACTCTGACATGAGCAGACCCTAAGTGGGGTCCCTCTCTCGCTCTCTCTCCACTCCAGCTAGAATGTTTTCAAATCCCGCTTGTTGACTGACCACCTTTGCATACTCCAGCTACAATCCAAAACTCCGTTGGAGGAACTCATCCATGTTGCTATCTCCAAGAGACTCAACAAACCAGTCAGTTACCTCTTCAAACTAAAAGCCTCAGGATTACTGAATTCAGCCAGAAGCCAGCTGAATCACCAAACTTCACAGACTGTATACCATTGTATTTCTATGGACTCTAACTCAACCTATATACCTTTCCCCACGCGGTAACCTATTTTTATGTATGTAAACCTCCAGAGTGTGTGTTAGAGTGAAAGTTGGCACATTGCATTATTATTTTCTTAGTTCAGTTTAGGTACAACAAAGTTAACGTCTTTCTTTGTTAACTCAAGAAAACCTGTCTGATTACTGACTTGCTATGATCATAACAAGAACCAATCAAACACCTACTGAATTGGTCAGTACATCCACTTTAAGAATTAAATCTGTTGTGGTCTAACAAGGAGAGGGAAAAGAAGAAAGTCATTCCACCCCTCCTCACTTGACCGTAACTCACTGATGTGTAGGACAACAGACTTGAGAAGATCAATGACATCTTCAATACCCCTATCAGTGTTGTACATCTCCAAGGGAGAGCAGATATTGGAGTCCAGAATCTGAATATTTTGATCTTCCATCTAAGTTTCAAAAGCTGGTGACACAGAGTCCTGTTTTGAGGACCTGGCTGCAACATCTACAGAGGTTGCAATACACTCTGTGGAAGACTGCATACATCTGATGTCCTGCAACAGGACACTACACAAGCTGGAAGAAGACTCCTCCAAATGTTCAGGCCTTTTATGGCAACATGGTGGCATGTTTTCCAATATATCATAGAACTGTATGTGTGCCAAAAGAAGTGTTCTTTTGAGGGTGAGCCCTTAGAGTAAGCATCTGCTTATCTGTTTCCTTCACAGCACAGTTGGTACTGAGCTTGCATTATGGACTAGCTTTTCTGCTAGTTGCAGCTCCTGCTTACTTGTTCAGGGTGCTTCACCAATTGCAGAGCCCTCCGACTGGAGTCTGATGTGAAAAAGGAGTGACGAGAGGACCTCCTTGTTCTGCAATTATTACCATGTTAGTAGCTGCTGTGAAGGCAGCAAGCAAGATATGGTGGAGAAAGAATGTGATACAGGGAAGGGACATGTTCAGAGTCCTCAAGAATTGGTGGGGGGTGGGGGGGTTGTGGAATAGGTTATACCAAGAGATGGAAACATGAAGACCTCTACTCACCTTTGCTACTCTGGTCAGGTCAATGAACTTTTTCCTGCATTGAACCCAGGTCTTGGGGGTGCTGCTCCTTCAATTGACAAATTCAGCCACCTCTTTCCAGGCCTGAATGTGGTCTTCACAATCATCTTCCAATTTGCTGGAGGGAGAATGTTTCTCCATGACCTCACCCCTTCTACAAGGACCTCCAGTGAACTGTCAGAGAACTTGGGGGCTTACTTCAAAGTAAGTTCTCCACAACCCCTGCCTTACAGCAGTAAAACATAGTAATCTTCAAGAATAGAATGCAACCGTCCTGTAAGAGGTGCCATCACATTTAAACAGTCCTCTGGAAGTGGATGGGCTGCTTGTTACCGACAAAATTGAGTGGGCAGCTTGCTAATGTAAATGAGACCCAGCAGTTAAAATCAACACAGCCTCACACTGGTGATGTCAGACAGACTTGCTGCTCATCACTCATCCCACTCCCCCCTGCCTCCACCCAGTTCAAGTTTCCCCTTATAGCAAGCCAGGCATGTGGAAAGAACAAACATGGTGTCTCACCACCCATTTATAAGTTTTCACTTATTCACAGGCAGTAAGCTTCCTTAACTCCAAAAACAAAATGAGACTTATACATAATTGTGAGTTATACAATGGGTTTTAGAATAAATTAATTTATTGCTGAAAATAGATTCATTTTGTCGAAGCTTTTCATCTTGCACTCATCAGGACAATTCTCAAGAATACCAATGTAAGGGAAACAACAAATTTATACTGTATGAGAAGAGAGTGCTGATTGGTTCTCATACAGTATAAATTTGTTGTTTCCCTTACATTGCTATACTTGTGATTTGTCCTGATGAGTGTAAGACGAAAATCTTCCACAAAATGTCTCTATTTTCAGGAAATTAATTTATGTTCTTATCTGCTCTGGTATCTTAAACTATGCCACTAAGAAAATCCATCACTGACTATGCAACATACAGAGAAGCTTCCTGTGTCTAAATAAAGGCTCCATGATTAGATTACAGCTATTTTGCCACAATTGATTGGAGCAGCAGAACATGATTATGAACTGATTGCCATGCTATGGTCATATCTTACTACTCTAGAGACCTCAATGCTAAATGAACGATAGGGTATATTATCAAGTACCAGTCTGCCTCCATGGTGCTTACCAAGTAGTGACTTGACTTCACGTGCCTGGGAACCACTCTGAGCCACATCCAAGTCAATCATACTCATTTTATTTTGAGATTGTGACAAAGTTCCTATTTGTGCCATATTAGTCAAACATTCTACTTGAAATTGTTTTTACAACACACATTATATCATCTATGTGTATTTTTAAGCTATTAACAAGTTCACATTTAACTGCTTTAATCGTGGCTGCTCAATCCTGACACTGGCTTTTGTCCAAAATGCTTAAAGAATACCATCTTAAGAGTAGTTATAGATCTCATTTGTCAATAATTCAGTCAGCTATCCAATGGAACATGGCTTTTCCTACTTCTAAAAAAAAAATGAGTTTAGCAGATTCCAAATATTCAGCTACTTTGTGCCTTGGAAATAGTGATAACACGAGAGAAATCAAATAAAAATATTTAAAATAATAATCTGCCATTATATATTACATTATGTAACTATTTTAGAAACTGTATTAAACTCAAAAACAATTGAAGTCTAGGTAAGCTCAATGACTTTCAATTTTAGAACTGTATATCTTATATAAAATGGCAACTTTCACATATACATCCTTATGAATCCAAAATCCTAATTCTTTAACTGCGCTCTACCAGTAGTATGAGCACAAGGACACTCAGTTCTCTAATATATTAGTACTTTGTCATGCGTTTTAACAATATGAACCATGTCACAATTTTCAATATTTTTCTCAGATATCTTTGCTGAATGCTTCTGTAATCCAGCAACCGTTAAGCATTTGTACTACACTAAAAACTGTCAATCGAAGAACAGTGTGCATAAACTCCAGACTCAATATTGCAGTTAGGAACCTAGTCTAATTATTACACACAATCTGCTGATTATACAAATTCTGGAACATTGTTTTTCATCTTAAATAGTAAATGATGTAAAAAAAAAAATTGCTTGCTGTACCAAATGATGCATATTAGTGGAACAGATTACACTACTAGGAATTTTTCAATGATTGGGTCGAGGATATTGGCTTGCCTCAGTTAAAAAATGCAAATAATACACATTATGCAGCCATAAGGTTCAGTATGCCATCAAGTGGGATCAACCATAACATACTAATCCCAGCAACATTGTTTTTAAAGTCTAGGTAAGTGTATTCTAACATACAGAAGCTAAGAAACTTTAAAAATTCATTGTAACAAAAAAATTGCATTTGACTATTTATCTGTTCAGCTAGAAACATGTACTATATTTCATTCCAGTTAAGCTGTAAAGTTTATTGCAAGGCAAAATTCCCACACGTAGAACCTATCAAGTCAATGGAACCATAATAGATACATGCACTAACTACTGAAAAGGATCACATTTATGAAATCACAGGAAGGTATAGTTGTACTTGTGCATTGAGAAAGACTAGGTGTAAAATTTTTTGCCCACAATGTTGCTGGGATAATGCGAGCTGATAATGATATGGCGAGGGCAACAGGGATTCTGGGAAGTTGGTGAAAAACAGGGCAATTTATCTCCTTAACTGATTAAATTAAAGGATTGAGAAGGAGGGAGACTTGGAGTCAGTGAATTCAACTCAAATCAGGTACAGAAAGAGAAATAAAGAGAGGAAAAAAAATTGAGAGAGAGAGAGAGAGAAAAGAGACAGGAAGGAAAAGAAAGATAAAAAAAGAAAGTTATATTCCCCTAAACAAAATTCACAACTTGAAGGAATGAGATGCCACGCTTATAATTGTTTACTTTCTGGACAAGAGAGTTTGATTGGCAGTCATCACAGTTATTACATCATTAAAAGGCTACTTCTGCTGATAAATACTAGACTTAACCTTCTGTGGAAAGTTTAATGGGCAATTGCAGCAACTTCATGAAAATCAAAGGGAGGTTATGTGTGAGGTCCCGTTTTCGTGAAGCTAATGGTGGTGCAACATAAATCATCCAACAACTTTTTGCGATTCATAATTCACAGGTTTCTCTTCCTTGTCACAATTTGTTGGCCTATTTGTGCATTAATAACAGCATGTGTCATTCAGTTTATTTTTTTCAGTGAAGCCTGATCCAATAGAATAACTCGAGGCATCTTTACTTTCAGCGTTATCACTTCAATACAACTGCAATGTGTGGCAAATGACACACTAAAAAGTAATTCCACAATACAAAGCTTTGTTTTATCCACTCTTCAACAGACAGTTCTTTTCATACTTAAAATTCTTGCTCACTATTGTTAGAATTTATAATGAGTTTATTTAAGGAGATTCTAGTTACTGTGAATAAGTTTCACAGGGCTGCATCTTATTATGGTGACGGGGGTCCCGGCGGCAGGCTGGAAGGCAGGGAGAGATCTGGCCTCAATCCTCGTTCAGACCTCCAAAGCCATTTCATGGCAGGGAGCCAATTAACTGCTCACCTTTAAGGGACAAGCTCCCATCCCCAGAGCAGCTGGCCAATCATAAAGCTGGCGGCTCTGCAATACCAGCAGCGCCACTGGGTGCAGTGGCGACTGCTGGTACTGCAGGAAGCCCTGCAATACCCATGAAAGAGAAGAACCCGGGAAAGGAAAGTTGGGTCGGGGTCGCCAGGGCCATTTAGGCAGGCTCTGGGGACAGGGTCAGGGGGTGTTGAGGGTGGGAAAGGTCTCTTCCAGGAGGGGGGGCAGGCAGCAATCGCTGCCGGGGGTCCTCCAGGGGCGATAGATTGCCCCCAAAGGAGGGACCCCCACCAACCCTGCTAGCAGGCTGCCAGGTTTTACCTGGCAGCATCTCCCCACAGTGTTGGGCCCCTCTGCCTTGCACAAAATTGAGGTGGAGGCAGGAGGAGGCCCTTAAGTAGCCTTCCTGGTCCCAGACAAATTGGCAAGGGGCCCAGGCAATGTTGGAAACAGTACCCCCTGCCATTTTGTTTGCCCCCTTCCTTCCCTCCAAGTGCAGAATAAAATTCTGCCCACTGCTTCTATTTACAAACTCCAATTCAGCACCTTAGCATATTCATTGAATTTTGTAATGCACTTAAAATGTAACTATGCTATTCTAGTAATGGCAATAAAGTTTATGAATCAACTTTCATGTTACAAAATGATCAACACAAACATTTTTCATTTATTTTAGTGAGCAACCTATATTGGCTTAAACTTCACTTTCACTAGGTGGAACAAAGCAACAGATAGGCAAGAATTCAGTGACAGCAAAACACAAACTAACATTTTTAAATAATTCTTAAAAATCTGTTCATTAATTTTAGGTAAGTTCTTGATTTATGATTTGATAAAGGCGCTTTGATTGGATTGAATGTGTTATTACATGGGGGGAGCTTTTTTCTCTCTATCAATAACTATAATCAAATAACTGAAGACCAATAATAATGCACACACCTGTCCTCGGGTGCAAAATCCTCCTGGAGCTGAATGGAGTGAATGCCTTCTTCACAGCCAGATACTTGTATGGTACCAATAGGACTTTGCAGAGCTGCTGTCACTTGCTTGCAATGGCTTGTGTTGTTCTTGGTAACCTACGTAAACAAAGCAGTGGTCCTTATAAGTGCTTAAACAATCTGTCCAAATACTAGCCAAGAATTATTTTTAAACCATATTAATCCTTTGAGCAATTATAGTTCAGTAACTGTCCTCTGAAAAATCTGAACAAGGGAGCAGTTTGGAGAGCAAATATTGTGGGTGGAAAAGCACTAATTTAATTTTAGACTTTTACAATTTATTTCACATACTATTCTTATTTTCTTCTTTTACCTCCCTAATTCTCCCAAGAACAGATCCCCCACCCACAGGTACCCACACCTCTACTTTAATCTAACAATGTGGCAATGTTAGATGAGGTTGCACTTCTCTCACACAGCAATAACTGAGTTGTGCCAGCTGCCAGCCTGCTGTGGGCAGAGCTCACAAGGGAGACCTTCAGCTAAATGAATCTTGCCATCATGGTTCCCCTTTGGCAAAGAACTGAACTCAATTTTTTGCTGACATGTAGCTCTTCCTCCAAAGTTACCAGAGCTGACATTCAGGAAAAACTCTGCTACTTCTTCTCATAGGCATTCCCCCCCCCCCCATTTTGCCCCAAATTGTCCAGTACTTTCCTATCATTGATAAAAAATATTTCAGTGAAAATAAATCTAAAACTCCCTAATGTTAAAGACCATCATGCCTTGTCAATCTTAGCCTCCAATTTGTACAGTGGTAGGAGGTTCTGGGAGATTGAGGTGGCATATCACTGTCTTTGGCCATATTCTGATTCCCCATTAATAATGAGTAGCGAGGATGAAGGTCTATGTGCCTCCCTATGAAAGAAAAAAATTACTTGGATTTATATACCGTCTTTCATGACATCAGTAAGTGCTTTACAATGAAATACTTTTAAGGTGTAGTCACTGTTGTAATGTACAAAACACGGCAGCCAATTTTCACACAGCAAGCTCCCATAAACTACAGAGGTAATGAACTGATAATCTGTTTTTAGTTTTTTTTTGTGGTTGAATATTGGCCAAGACACTGGGGAGAACTCCCTTGCTCTTCTTTGCATAGTGCCATGGGATCTTTTACGCCCACCTGAGAAGATATTTCGGCCTCAGTTAAACGTCACATCTAAAAGGTGGCACGTTCAACAATGCAGCATGGACTGCATGGAAATGCCAGCCTATATTTCGTGGGACTTGAACCCACAACCTCCTAACTCAGAAGCGAGTGCTACCTATTGAGCCACAGCTGACACATATGGAATACAATCCAGATGCCAGAAAGCATTCCTGAAATGAGGACAACAGATGCTGAAATGAGATGCACATATACAAGTGTCCCACTGCTTCCCAACTTATAAACTGCAAGCAAAGGAAAACTCACAGGGGAAGGAAGGGTACTAAGGTTATTTTGGTAACTTCAGCATGTTGCTCCAAAGTTACAGATGATGGTTAATTCAGTAAAGACAAAGTGGCTACAACTGGGAAAGATGCTTATAGAGTGGATTGTTACAAATTATGACTGATTCCAATGATGTTGAACACTAGCCAGGTCAGTTAATTTCTTCTGGCATTGTAAAGAGATGGCACTGATTGGTAGGTCCACCTTCTTCCACAGAGCCTGGACGATACCCCATGTGGGTTTCCTTCCCTCAGGGATAAAATCCGGGATTGGATTCCAGACAATGGCACCTGAACTGAGGAGAATTTAAATTTGTGGGCTTTGTACCGTGAAGTAGTTCATGGCTGATCTGATTGTAACCTTGACTCCACATTCCCACCTACCCCCGATAACCTTTCAACCCCTTGCTTATCAAGAACCTATCTACCTCTGCCTTAAAAATATTTAAAGACTCTGCTTCCACTGCCTTTTGAGGAAGAGTTCCAAAGACTCTCAACCCTCTCTGTCTTAAATGGGCGACCCCTTATATTTAAATTGTGACCCCTAGTTCTACATTCTCCCACAAGGGGAAACATCCTTTCAATATCCACCATGTCAAGACCCCACAAAATCTTATATGTTTCAATCAAGTCACCTCTTACTCTTCAAAACCTCCAAAGGATACAAGCCTAGCCTGTCCAATCTTTCCTCATAAGACAACATGCCCATTCCAGGTATTAGTCTAATACTGCGTCAAACACACATACAGCCTTCCTTAAATAAGGAGATCAAAAGTACTCCAGATGTAGTCTCACCAATGCGCTGTATAACTGAAGCATAACTTCCCTACTTTTGTATTCAATTCCTCTCGCAATAAACAATAACATTCTATTACCTTTCCTAAGTACTTGCTGTACCTGCATACTAACCTTTTGCGATTCATGCACTAGGACACCCAGATCCCTCTGCATCTCAGAGCTCTGCAATCTCTCACCATTTAGATAATATGCTTCTTTTTTATTCTTCCTGCCAAAATAGACAATTTCACATTTTCCCACATGATACTCCATTTGTCAGATCTTTGCCCACTCACTTAACCTATCTATATCCTTTTGTAGTCTCCTTATGTCCTCTTCACAACTTACTATCCTACCTATCTTTGTGTTATCAGCAAATTTAGCAACCACACCTTCGGTCCCTTCATCAATTTATGAAAATTTGTAAAAGGTTGGGACCCCAGCACTGATCCCTGTGGCACACCACTCTTTACATCTTGCCAAATGACCCATTTATGCCAACTCTGTTTCCTGTTAGCTAGCCAATCTTCTATCCATGCCAATATGTTACTCCCTACAACATGAGCTTTTATTTTCTGCAATAACCTTTGATGTGGCACCTTATCAAATACCTTCTGGAAATCTAAGTACAGTACATTCACCGTATCCCTTTATGTACAGCACAAAGAACTCCAATAAATTGGTTAAATAGGATTTCCCTTTCACAAAACCATGCTGACTCTGCCTGATTACCTTGAATTTTTCTAAATGCCCTGCTATAAAGTCTTTAATAGTTTCTAATATTTTCCCTAAGACCGATGCTAGGCTAACTGGCGTAGTTTCCTGCTTTCTGACTTCCTCCTTTTTTGAATAAAGGAGTTACATTCGCTATTTTCCAATTTGATAGAACCTTCCCCGAATCTAAGTAATTTTGGAAAATTATAACCAATGCATCAACTATCGGACTAGCCACTTCTTTTAGGACCCTGGGATGAAGTCCATCAGGACCCGGGGACTTGTCAGCCCACAGCTCCAACATTTGTTCAGTACCTCTTCCCTGTTGATTATAATTTTCTTGAGTTCCTCCCTCCCTCCCATTTCCTGATTTACAACTATTACTGGGATGTTACATGTATCCTCTATAGTGAAGACCAAAGCAAAATACCTGTTCAATTCATCCACCATCTCCTTATTTTCCCTTATTAATTCCCCAGACTCACTTTCCATAGGACCAACATTCACTTTGTTAACTTTTCTTTTTTAAGTATCTATCGAAACTCTTACTATCTGTCTTTATATTTCTGGCTAGCTTTCTCTCGTACTCTAATTTTTCCCTCCTTATCAATCTTTCAGTCATTCTTTGCTGTTTTTTATATTCTGTCCAATCATCTGACCTGCTACCCATCTTTGTGCAATTATAGGCTTTTTCTTTAAGTTTGATATTGTCTTTAAGTGTTTTAGTTAACTAAGGATAGTGGGTCCTCCCCTTGGAATTTTTCTTTCTCATTAGAATGTATCTATTCTGTGCATTCGGAAATATCCGCTTAAATGTCTGCCACTGCATCTCCATTGACCTACCCCTTAACATTATTTGCCTGTTCATTCTAGCTAGCTCTGCTTTCATGCCCTCATTATTGCCCTTATTTAAGTTTAAAATACTAGTCTTGAACTCATTCTTCTTTCTCGCAAACAGAATGTAAAATTCAATCATATTATGATCGCTGCTACCTAGTGGTGCCTTCACTAATGAGGTCATCAATTAATCCTATCTCGTTGCACAATACCAGGTCTAGTATAGCATGCTCTCTGGTTGGCTCCAGAAAGTGCCGTTCTAAGAAACTACCCCGAAAACATTCCAAGAACTGCTCATCAAGGCTACCTTTGCCTATGTGATTTTTCCAATCTACATGTAGGTTAAAATCCCCCATGATTATCTCTGTACCTTTCTGACATGCTCCCATTATTCCTTCCTGTATACTCTGTCCTACCATGTGGTTATTGTTAGGTGGCCTGTACACCACTCCCACGAGTGACTTCTTACCTTTATCATTTCTTATCTCTAGCCAAACCGCTTCTACATCCTGATTTCCTGAACTTAGGTCATGCCTCTCTAATGTGCTAATACCACCATTAATTAACAGAGCTACCCCTCCACCTTTTCCTAGCTTCCTGTCCTTCCTAAATGTCACGTGCCCTTCAATATTCAGGTCTCAATCTATGTCATCCTGTAGCCAGGTCTCTGGAATGGCTATCAGAACTTACTTATTTATTTCTATTTGCGCTATCAGTTCATCTGTTTTGCTTTGCATGCTACGTGCATTCAGATACAGAGCCTTTAGTTTTGTCCTTTTATTATTTTTGTAACCTCTAGCCATATCTGCTGATTTACTTTTAAATTTGTACTCTCTATCCCTTCCTGTCATGGTCTGTTTATCATTTCCCATATTAATATCTTTCTCTCTTGTCTTGTCTCTACTCTGATTTACCACATCTGCCCAAATTTGATCCCTTGCCCCTACTATTCAGTTTAAAACCCTCTCTACTTCCCTAGTTATGTGGCTCGCTAGAACACCAGCCCCAGCATGGTTCAGGTGCAGACTGTCCCAACAGTATAGCTACCACTTTCCCCAGTGACAATGTTCCACAAACCGGAACGCACATCTACCACACCAGTCTTTAAGCCAAGCATTTATTTCTCTAATCTTATTTGCCCTATGCCAATTTGCACGTGTCTCAGGTAATAATCCAGGGATTATTATCCTTGAGGTTCTGCTTGTTGATTTGTTGCCTAGCTCCTCATTTTGACTATGCAGAACCTCCTTCCTTGTCCTGCCTATGTTATTGGTACCTGCATGGACCACGACGAGTGAATCCTCCCCCTCCCATCGTAAGTTCCTCTCCAGCCGTGAGCGGATGTCCCGAACCCTGGCACATGGCAGGCAACACAGCCTTCTGGACTCGTGCTTTTTTCTGCAGAGAACAGCGTCAATCTCCCTCACTTACTGAACCAGATACAAAATCATTTCAGCTGCTGCACAGCACCAGATTTTTCTCCCCTCCCACCACCAGGCTAATATTGATGGGAGTCCAACATTAATATCTAATAAAGATGCACTGAGAAAAGTCAAATGGTTCTTGGAAGTGTAACACAGGCCAGGCAGAAGTGCAGCTTCAGTCCCTTTCAGTGGTAAACTAGCCATGGAGGAAAATCTAGTCTCTAGTTGTCATTGATAATGTTTTTTGTCCAGGACTAATTTTGATCCTGGACTAGTTTTGAGGGACTAAGGGGGTAAAAGAATAATTTTACAGATTTCTTTCTCCCTAAATTGGCCTTTTTAAATAAAAAAAATTGTGAGGGGCCATCTCGATGGAACATCTGGTCCTTTCTTGTCCATCATTTTCGTATACTTGATTTGATTTTTTTTTCTAACATACTGCACTTCACAGAAGTACCAACTGTGGTAACATCACACTCTTAGACAGTATGAGAATATCACTGATGTATAGTTAATGTTACAAAACATCTGTCACTAGTGTATGGCATTTGAAAGTATTAAAACTTGTTAATGGTATAATTAGAATTGTATATGCAAGGTAACAGAGATATGAACATAATTAACTTGCAATTAAGAATATATTGTCCTATACAGCATTATATTTAAAAAGAGGTTAATGCTTTGGGGACATGTAGAGTTGAAAGGGTCTTGAGCAATGAAAAATTTGTTAGTAATAAGTTTGTATCTACATCAAATGAGTCAAGGTGTACAAATCAACTTTAATTATCTGAAACCTGTTGGACTATTCCCTCAAGATACCTTAAATGAGTCCAATCCTTATTCCAGCTCACAGAGATCCTGCAAATAAAACAGCCATTCATTTGAAACAAAGAGGGCAATTTTAACTCCACCCATCCAGCAGAGTCACAGCTAATATAGTCTGGCCAGCACAACTGAGATGTACTGAAAAATATGCTCATCTCAGGAGTTAGATCTCACTCCATAATATAAGTAGAATTGTGGCCTTGTGTTTAAGAAAATATGGAAGAGCTCTGACTTTGAAGCTATTGATGGTGTAACTGGGTGAAAAATGGGAAAAAAGTGTTGCATTTCCTATTACAACATGACACTTTGACATGCATAAACAACACACAATTATATCTTAGATAAATGGATACCTAAGATTGAAGAGTAACAAGACTATAATCTAATCAAGGTGTTCAGATGGCATCAGTGATTTATGAATATTAGCTGAACCCTGGGATTAAATTACAGCCTTGGATTCACTCCCTGAACTCTGCATTTTATTTAATTTAGCTGGTTTCATTTTTAAGTCTCAAAATAAAATTGCTGTTGCTTTTGATTCTGGAGAGTTGGAGCAAATTTTAGTTTATTAGTGTTGTGGAAAAGCGAAATTGAATTTGTCCTACCCTCCAACAACAAAAGGAAGCACAATTTTCATATATTTTAATTTTCCTATAAAATATCTTAACATGGCAAATCTGTATTGGAAATAATGTAGTTAATGCGTTTGTGAGAAACTCATAGTTAAACAAGTGGCTGATAATGTTCACCCAAGAGTACAAAATACCCTTCTTCTACTGGGATAAAAACAAGAAATGCTGGAAATACTCAGCAGGTCTGGCAGCATCTGTGGAGAGAGAAACACAGTTAACATTTCAGGTCAATGACCTTTCATCAGAACTGGCAAAAGTTAGAAATGTAATGGGTTTTAAGCAAATAAAGCGGGGGGTGGGGCAAGAGATAACAAAAGGGAAGGTGTTGATAGGACAGGGTCTCAGAGAATAACTGACCAGAAGGTCATGGATCAAAGGCAAACAGTATGTTAATGGTGTGCTGAAAGACAAAGCATTAGTGCAGAGAGGGTGTTAATTGACAGAAACATGAACAGCCTGGCCCAAAGCGCATACGTGAAATAAAAACTGTGGGCGGGCACATGGTTAAAAAAAAAGTGAATGATGAAACTAACTAAAATAAAATAAACAAATAAAAAAGAAAAAATAATTAAAAATAAAAAGGGGGGCCCCGTCATGCATCTCAGTTGTGCTGGCCGGACTATAGTGGCTGTGTAACCGGGGACTCAAGACTCATCTCTAGCATCCTGATGGCTCTGCTGAATGGGTGGGGTTAAAATTGCCCTGATTGTTTCAAATGAATGGCTGTTTTATTTGCAGGATCTACTTCTACAGGGATTGATTTTAATACTTCGTCCAGCGGGAACAGTGTGTAGTGAGAGTTAAACTCATCTGTGTATATATTATCTTCAATGACCTTGAAATTAGCCGAGGTTCTTGCTGCAGGGAGGTGGGGTCTAACTTCATTGGATCCTTGACATCCTCTGTCTCCTGGCCGTGTTTTCCTCCTGCCCGCTGGATCTAATGTCACTTCCACCATAGGGCAAGAAACTGACCTGGATTACTTAAATGAGGCCCAGGCATTACACTGAGCTCATTGTAGGGAGTTTCCCTCCCTATCTGCGACCCCAAACTCCCTGAGTTAAAACTGACCCTGCTGTTCTTGCAATAAAATCATTCACATTAGGAAACTACATAGGATATAGTATATTGTTCACCAGAATCTGTACAGAATAACTGAGATAATTTATTTGATAACTATTAAAACGATTGTGCTCCAATTTTAAGAACCTAATCATTCCTTCTGGATCTGAGAAACCACGATGATACACCTTTATTCAAACCTGGTTAAATACAACAGATCCTCAAAATGCATACCAAATTTAGGAGAACATGAATTTGTAAATATATCAGTATTCCCTTAATTGTTTAAATTAAATTGTGATTGGTGTAGCTCAGTTTGCTTTGCAGGGGAATAAGGAATGGCTACAGACAAAGTAATAGGAGATAAACAGGAAACCCAAAAGGTCTCTCATTGGTACATCAACAAGGACAGTGTCTGACCCAGTGGCACATTTATTGCAGAACAAAAGCATGTGCTTTGTGGCAGATCTTCATGAACATTCATACTCCATTCATTCTGATGTGATTAATTTACAACAATATTGGAAGAAAATGAGATACAGCTCAAGCAAAGAAGCCAGGCATCTGAAATTGATACGAGAATAAGAACAATTAGGAAATAGCAATCACAGCATATTTACATTCAACATAAAAACAGAAAATTCAATAGAAAAAGGAACAGTTCTATATGGCTGGCAGATAACTAATATAATTTCTATCTTCATGAAAGGAGATCAAGCTAATCCAACTAACTACAAATTGTTAGAAAGATATTCAAACCTTTACTAAAACATCTGATAGCAAAATATCCAGACCCCAAATATAAGTTAGCTTTCTAAAAGGAACATTATGTTGAACCAAGGTGAATAAATTATTTTTTAAAAATAGTAGATAGATTAGATTAGGGCAATGCAGTGGATGTAATATATTGGACTTTCAGAAAGCCTTTGATATGGTGCCATATGAGAGACTGTCTTGACAAAAGTCAAGGCGTATGGAGTCAGGGGCTAGGTAGCAAAATAGATTGAAAGATGGCTACATAACAGCAAACAAATTTTACATTTTATTTTGGAGGTTTCCTTTTTTATAATTTCGGGAGTAAAGGAGATCTAGGTAATATTCCCCATAATTTCTACACACTGTTCATCTGTCGCTTCCTAGTTGGCATCCTTCCATCTACGAGAGATGGTGGACACGCAGCGGGTATCTTCATATGGTGCATCTTTGCTGATGACTATGGAGGTCAATCCTTGAGAGGCAGGTTCTGCCACAAGTGCCGCACATGAAGCTGCCAGGTGACTTTTTGGGTTGCTGCTTTTAGCATTGGCGCCTGTTGTCAAGCAGTTGTAGTGGTGCTGTCGCCATTTTCCTCTTTCATCAGCTAGTGACTCCAAGGTGCGAAAGTCAATGTTTCGGGCTTTCATGTCATGCTTGCAGACATCCTTGAAAAGGAGCTTTGGGCACCCCACTGGTCATCTGGATCCGGCTACCTCATCATACAGAAGATCCTTGGGTATACGAGCATCCTCCATCCTGCAGACAAGCCCAATCGACCGGAGCTCCCTCTGCTTCATTAGTGCCAAGACACTTGGGAGCTCTGCTTTTGCAAGGAACGCTGCATTCGTGATTTGTTCTGCCAGGATATACCCATAATGCACAGCAGACAGCAAAGATGGAAATTGTTCAGCTTCTTTTCCTGGTAACTGTAAGTCGCCCATGTTTCACAGCCATATAGCAAGGTGCTGAGAACACAGGCCTAATAAACCATCAACTTGGTCCTAAGGATTAGCCTGGTGTTATTCCATGCACGTTTCGCGAGTCGGCCAAAGGTGGCAACTGCTTTCCCTTATGCGTGTATTGAGCTCAGCATCAAGAGATACACTATCTGTCACTGGGGACCCAAGGTAGCAGAATTTGCTAACCACTTCCAGTGGTGTGTTATTTAGTGTGATCAAGGGCAGAGTTGCTACACCTTGACCCATAACTACAGTTTTCTTGACACGAAGAGACAGGCAGAACATGTTACAGGCATGACAGAGAGAGTCTGGAATGTGGAAAATTGTGAGGTTATCCACTTTGTTAGGAGAAATAGATATGCAGAGTATTTCTTAAATGGCAAGAGATTAGAAAGTGTAGATGTACGAGGGGACCTGGGTGTCCTTGTCAATAAATCACTGAAAGCTAACATGTAGGTGCAGCAAGCAATTAAGATGACTAATGGTATGTTAGCCTTTATCGCAAGAGGATTTGAGTATAGGAGTAGTGAAGTCTTGCTTCAATTGTATAGAACCTTGGTTAGACCGCACCTGAAGTACTGTGTGCAGTTTTGGTCCCCTCACCTTAGGAAGGATATTATTACCATAGAGGGAGTGCAATGAAGGTTCACCAGACTTGTTCCCGGTATGGCGGGACTGTCCTATGAGGAGAGATTGGGGAAACTAGGCCTGTATTCCCTAGAGTTTCGTAGAATGAAAGGTGATCTCACTGAAGCCTACAAAATATTGAAAGGGATAGACAGGGTAGATGCAGATAAGACGTTTCCCCTGGCTGGGGAATCTAGAACCAGGGGACACAATTTCAAAATAAGGGGGAAGCCACTTAGGACAGAGGTGAGGAGAAATTTCTTTACTCAGAGGGTTGTGAATCTTTGGAATTCTCTACCCCAGACAGCTGTGGATGCTCAGTCATTGAGTATGTTTAAAGCAGAGATTGACAGATTTCTAAATACAAATGATATAAGGGGATATGAGGATAGTGTGGGAAAAAGGTATTGAAGTGGATGATCAGCTGTGATCGCACTGAATGGCAGGGCAGGCTCGATGGGCTGAATGGCCTATTCCTGCTCCTATGTTCTTATGTTCCTAGTCCATGGGTCTTGGTAGCTCAATTTCCATGTGGGCAACTGGCACAGCATCATCAGCGTAGAGAGTTCTTGATCAGGATGTGATGTGCTTTTATCTTCGCTTTCAGTCTTGATAGATTGCAGAGCTTGCCCCGTCTGAACTAGTGTGCAAGTAGACTCCTTCCATAACTTCAGGGAAGGCAGAGGCTAGGAGTATGGAGAAGATACCAAACAGAGTGGGGGCTAGGACACAGCCCTGTTTCACTCCAAAACTGTTAGAAGCAGTGCATGTTGTCATGGAAGGAGCGATGAGACTGAGGAGTTTCGATGGACAGCCAATTTTCCCAAAATCCTGTAAGCCCTGCTCTGCTGACGGTGCCAAATGTCTTAGTGAGATCTATGAAAGTAAGGTAAAGGGGTATACCCTGTTCCCTACACTTGTCTTGTAGCTGGCGTATAGAGATGATCATGTCCATGGTAGATCTGCCAGCACAGAAATCACACTATGTTTCCGGGTGCACTTGATCTGCAAGTAGATGGAGTCTTTTAAGTATGACCCTAGCAAAGGCCTTCCCAGTGACGTTGAGGAGTGAGATGCCCTGTAGTTGTTGCAGCCTCCTCTGTTACCTTTATAGTTGTATAGTGTGGTGATTTTTGCATCATGTGTCTCCTATGGAATGGAGCCTACCTTCCAGCGAGAAGGAGAAGGTCTAAAGATGTGGCAATAGATGGGACTTTCCATTCTTGAGCAGTTCAGCTGAGATTCTGTCTTTGCCAGCTGCCCTTCTGTTCGCTAGGCGGTCTCTGGCCTTCTCGAGTTCAAGTGATGAAGTTCTTCATCTAACTTATCCATGACTGGAAGCTGCAGGTGAGCATCAAGCGCTGACTGGGAGATGTCTCTTCCTAACATTTATTTTATGGCAATGGATAATAACAAGACCCTAGAACAGGTAATCACAATAAGACAAGATAGACACGATTCAGAATATATTCAAATAATCAGGTTGTCAAGAGTTCCGGGTAATCATCTGGGAATTAGCCTGCTAGTATTGTTGGAGGTTTGGTCAACTAGTAATCCACTTTCGTGATGAAAACATTTTAATTGAGTACCCCTATCAGCTCATCTTCTGCAATTACACACATTGGGGTAGTTGCATGAGAATAATGAGAAAGTATGTTGCAAACAATCAGGTGCTGCAGTAGTAATTGGGAATGTGCATATTAATAGTCACACTTATTTCTCAAGAATTTACTTGACTATTGTAAATTTTTATCAAGAAATCAAATTATCAAGGTTGGTGCTGCTTTGCTAATTAAAACTGAATTTTCACTATGAAAATATTAACTAAAATATGAGCTTTAATGTCGAGTAGAAACTGACCCATGTTGTAGATGATCCACCAAGAATCAATGAAACTGAGGAAGTGGAAGGGAACCAAGCATGGATCTTTAAGGCACGCCTAAGGCGAAGTGTGGGAGTGGGAAGAGAAATCATTGCTAGAAATGTTCTGGCTTTGATTGGATAGGTAAGGGTGAAACCAAATGTGGACAGTCCCAAAAAAAGCACATTAAACAATGCTGCTTCACCTTTGCTCGTCAAGGTACATTGCCCAGAGACAAAGTCACAACTATTTTTAAAGAAAATTGGGAATGCTCCTACATAGCCATGTACATATCATCATAGGGAGCAAACATCCCCCTTCACAGTTCAGGAGCAGTTTGGGTTTCAAAGGAAACCAGTGGTCATTTTGCTTGCCCATATCATTTAGCTATATGTACGTACAATCTACATACCAGCATACAGAATTAACTTCTGGTGGTAATCAGATGGGACAGTTTCAATACCAGAATATGGATCAACAAAAGCACATTCCAGGTTTTACTAGAGGCAGAACACTAAATTGGTGTTGAATTTGATTGCTCTATACTACGAACTCTGCAGAAATAATTTACAAATTTGTTTCTGAAGAGCTCTAAATGCCAAAGTATAACTATTCCAAATGAATAGTTTACCAACTGTTTTATATGAAACTGAGGTAGGGGAGGGGAGAAAAATCAAAAATCTAAACATTTACAGTTCTCATTGAATATTTTATTTCCATTGGTTAAAATCTATTTTTTAATCATGATAACTTCTTTATTCAGAAAACATTATGCATGATAGCATTTTCTCTGGTTTGGTGCATCTTTAAATTTCAGGTTTAAAATATTCATATTGCCATTAGATTACATGAAATCACACTGGCAGAAATTATATGACAGAAGTCATGAGTGTAAAGCACAAAAATACTATCAAGAAATAAAAGGTAAAGTACACTTATTTATCATTTATTAAAGCCGGTTTTTTAAAATACAAAATTACAAACTTTCCCTCGCCAAGTAAATATGCAACTTCCTGAATCCTGGATATTTTTGGGCATAGTTAACTAGATCACCCTGTGCCACATAAAATATTTAACAGCTGAAAGTCATATGGTTAAATAACCCATTATTTGCTGGAAGCTTTAAATAAAGACAAAAAACAATAATTTCCTTTTACACCTACCATTAAGTTTAGTAAGTCAAAGTGTTTGTTATAAATCACGCTTTTAAAAGACATGACACATGTGATTGCTAATCTTGAGACTGACATACTACTCAGGTGTATCTCAGATATGTAGCTTTTTTTCCTTGCAGTGGCTCGGTACTTCATCCATTTAAGAAGTGTCAATCCTTTATAACTAAGGCCTGAGTTCAAATGATTCAGATGATAAAGTGTCACCCTGTGGCCCTGATCTTCAGATTTACAGCTTCCATAGAAACACATTCACTTCCGTCCTATGACTTTCCTGTTAATACCTATGATACCATCTATCTCTGCTGAGATACTTTTACAATGTCAAAGATATCCTTTGCTTATTTTGCCTGCAGAATTTACTGTTCAAAATGCCATCCTTCATTGACTTTAGACATCTTTACTTAGCCTCTTCCTAGTATTGCCTTTCTCATGTAGTTCAGAATTGGGTGACAAATGAAATACCCTACAGAAATGCTCTTTACAAGCTGGGTAAAAAAATTATAAAGGAAAGGACCATTTATATGTATCTCAGTGTTCATGTAAACAGCTTATGTTGATCAGTCTACAATTCAAAACTTTCATTTTCATTTGAACAGAGTATTAGAAGATGTACAGTTATCAACTAGAAATGGTCTAATGAAAGGAATGTTTGTCAGTGAAATTATTTACAACAGCTGCTTTGGTTATCCAAATTCAGCCATGAGTATCAACGTAAACTTGTTGATTTTTTAAAGAAAATATCAACCTTGATATTGTGCACCAACTTGAATTCTAAACAAAAATTGCTTTAATGGAAACTAAAAGTCTTTTAAACAATTTTTTTTACAATATGTTACAATCTTCAGATCATGCATAGTAAATTATGATAGCCAAGTATCAAACTGTACAGTGGTTAAATATGCATTTTTAAGATGTTACGAAAATGAAGGCTGATTTACAAGAGTTCAGATAGAGTGTTTTATTCATAAAAGAGCAAAGGGAATTGCTTTCAGCTCCTGGCATTCTCTGTATAACGATACACCATAATCTTTATATAATTTGATTATCTGTTGTGCTGTTTATCAGTGACTAAATAAAAGCTGTTCAGTGTAGCAAATTGCAACAACAAATTAACTCTAAAGTGTATTTTAATAGCAATAAAATACATATTTCGACATTACATAGAAAGTGAGATATTTTGCATTCCAATTTCTCACCTCTAAAATAGTCCAATACTTTCTAAACCATGTTGTCAAGTTATATAATCATTTGAATCTTGTAAAGCGTGATTGAACTGGGGGAGGGGACTCAAACAGCACTTTCAATAGGATCAGTTTAATTGAACCGGACAAAAAAAAAATGTATTTATTAGGTCCTCAAAAATGTTACGGTATCTTTCGATCTGTCAAAGTTATTTTCTATAACTTTCTAATGCAAAGTATTAGGTAGAAATGTATAGGGCCATATTGCATTTTAGGTTTACTTGAGAATTTTTTAAAAACTGGATATTTGGAATTTCCTTGACAGCTCGTCTGATCAGCTGCCATAATTGTGACAGAAATCCTGCTTATGCACGTCGGGTTTCCAAACTTACGCCAAAGCATGGTGGACAATCGAGAGTGCCATCAAAGAAATTCCAGGCAAAGATTTTAGGATATCTAAGCAATATATTGCACATTGTGCAATTACATTTGATGTGAACAATTTATACCTCAATTTTATTTTCTTCCCCTTCAATTAAGGGTTTTCATTTCCAACTTCTGTTTATAGGACTATATGGCTCACAAGAATTGTTCGGTGTTTTAAACTGGTTGACAGCAGAAAGAACAGAGAAAGAACTTCACGGCTTTTACATATTTCCTGCTGTTTTAAGCATGTCTGACACCATTTTCTGGGATTGTTATCTACTGCTGTGTCACGCAGCAATAAGAAATAGAAAAGAGGGCTAAAACTAACAGCTGGTAGGGGTGAAGGATTGTTTCCAACCGACATACTATGACAGTAAAAGTAGTTGAATAGGAAGCCTACAATTTAATAGATGAGACTGATGATCCCTATCATTCTGGACTCGATTGCAATGGCATGCGGTATGAAATATCTGAAGCAGACACAGACGATTAAATTGGAAATAGCGAATGGCAGGGTGATTGGAAGTCTAGTATATTATAGCTCATTCTTCTTCCTACCTCCACCTCTCCATCTTATTGCTTCCAAGCCACCAACAAGGATATAATACTAAGGAGTTTCCTGAAGTGGTGTGAAATTGTCACACTGTAAGTTGCAGTGCCAGATGATTTGGTTGTATATAAATGCAATTTAACAACAGCTAGTACACAACACAAGATCACCAGCAGCTAAGTGATTTTTATTTAAAAAAACGATTTGCCATGATATTAATCTTTATAGTCTAAAGAAAAGGTGGGATTAAAATGGACTAAACTGAGATATGTAAAATATGGAACTGCACTGATAAGGTAAACCAAGATTACCACTTGAAAGCCAGAAAAATAAAATTAGAGACATAGCGATACATTAGAGAAAAGTAAATTTAAAACAGAAAGAATTTTTTACTCAGAATAAATACTAATAAATGTAACAGTAAGCTCATAGAAGCAAAAATATTGGGATTGTTGAAAACACAACGCAGAATATCATGGGAGAGGTATTATAGGGATGAGATTCAAAAGGCCAAAAGCCTTTTCTCAGCTTTAATTTTTCCAATTTTATTATATTGACAGCTTTTATAAGTTTTAATGATTATATTGTGAGCCACTATTTCATGCAGCCTCTCATCTGTATTACGACCAGGTGAGAAAGGTGTCTGGGGGTCCCTTTCAGCCTTCACCTGGTCTTAC
Source organism: Heterodontus francisci (assembly GCF_036365525.1). Classification (NCBI taxonomy): domain Eukaryota; kingdom Metazoa; phylum Chordata; class Chondrichthyes; order Heterodontiformes; family Heterodontidae; genus Heterodontus; species Heterodontus francisci. Next base: position 48,470,371 of record NC_090390.1, read on the forward strand.
TGTAACAGGGTTTTATGTTTAAACACATTGTGTTTTGAGCTCCCCCTTGGTGAATCCTTATTCACCGCTCTCCAATTATAAGGTAAAGAAATGAGCACAAACAGGCTTTCTTAGGTTTAAAGAAGAAAGGTGAAATTTATTAAAACTTCGGTTGACGTCTACGGATACACGACACGCCCACGCTAGCATGCATATGTGATACACACATGCAAATAGAAACAGAAAAGAGCAGAAGAAAGATAAAGTGAAGAGATTTGAGGCAATATCTGAAGAGTTTGTTACAGTTCTTCGAGATCACTGTAGAGTCCATTCTTGCAGGTAATTCTTGCTTTTTGTTGGGGCCCGATATTCTTCTTAGACCTTATTCACTGTAGGAGACTTTTCTCTCTTGGGGTTCATGTGTCTCAATGGAATCCAGAGCTGGTGACAAAGAGATGGGAGCATACAGAAGAGCGATGTTCTCAATCCAGGAACCAGGAGATTTCTGTCTTCAAACACACTGTTTCTCCAATTTAAAACACATTTCAAAACTCTGCAACAGCCAGTCAGTCATCTGACTAAACTGGTCTGATCACGTCCATTCTGTGTATTGGGAGCAGGGACTGATTCCTTTGTTCTAACACTGTATGCTAGTCTGCAAAAATGTCTTTCCGGCTAGGGGCCTGGCAATTCCTTGTAATAGGCCCTCTTTTCCTCCCAGCAACAATTTGAAGTTTAATGTCCATCTGGTAAAATTAATGTGCCTCATTCTTGGCAGGTGGGGGCCTGCATGACATCTGGTATTTTCAAGTTTAACTGATTGCACTGGAGTAGAAATTATACAACTTCTACACCAGTGCAACAGAATGTAAAGTAACTATGCTACATTGTCATCTATGCACTGGTAACTTAAGAAACTATCACAGCAACTTAGCTACTGGAGGAGTCTTCTCACAGGACTAACGTTTTTGATAGGTCGAGTCAATGCCTTATTCCTAGGGAGATTTCAATTGTAAGTGCCTTATCTGAAAATAAAAAACCTATGAGCACTCTTTCTTACTGTTCAAATTAAAATTTAAAATGTTTGAAAATAATCAGAATATAATTAAATATTACAATCCACAAATTGAGATAATGTAAACCTAAACTTTGTTATTACTTTCATAAGTTTAAATTGAGTTCAGGACATTACTTAAGGTACTCTCTCATGTCCTGCATGTACCTAATATATTTCGCAGTAATTCCACAAATTTGAGTAGGTACATAAGAACATACGAATTAGGAGCAGGAGTAGGCCACTCGGCCCCTCGAGCCTGCTCCGCCATTCAACAAGTTCATGGCTGAACTGATTACTCCACATTCCCACCTACCCCCAATAACCTTTCACCCCCTTGCTTATCAAGAATCTATCTATCGCTGCCTTAAACATATTCAAAGACTCTGCTTCCACCCCCTTTAGAGGAAGAGGGTTTCAAAGACTCACGACACTCAAAGAAAATATTTCTCCTCATCTCTGTCTTAAATGGGCGACCCCTTATTTTTAAACAGTGACCCATGGTTCTAGATTATCCTACAAGGGGAAACATCCTTTCCACATCCACCCTGTCAAGACCCCTCAAGATCTTATATGTTTCAATCAAGTCGCCTCTTACTCTTCTAAATTCCAGCGGATACAAGCCTAGCCTGTCCAATCTTTCCTTATAAGATAGCCCGCCAATTCCAGGTATTAGTCTAGTAAACCTTCTTTGAACTGCTTCCAACACATTTACATCCTTCCTTAAATAAGGAGACCAATACTCCAGTCTCCAGATGTGATCTCACCAATGCCCTGTATAGCTGAAGCATAACCTCCCTACTTTTGTGTTCAATTCCCTCGTGAGAAACGATAACATTCTATTAGCTTTCCTAATTACATGCTGTACCTGCATACTAACATTTTGTGATTCATGCACTAGGACACCCTGATCCCTCTGCATCTCAGAGCTCTGCCATCTCTCACCATTTAGATAATATGTTTCTTTGTTATTCTTCCTGCCAAAATGGACAACTTCGCATTTTCCCACATTATACTCCATCTGCCAGATTTTTGCCCACTCACGTAACCTATCTATGTTCCATTGTAGCCGCCTCATGTCCTTTTCACAACCTACTTTCCTAACTATCTTTGTGTTATCAGCAAATTTAGCAACCTTCTGGCCCTTCATCCAAATCATTTATATAAATTGCAAAACGTTGAGGCCCCAGCACAAATCCTTGGCACACCACTCATTACATCTTGCCAACCAGAAAATAACCTATTTATGCCTACTCCTTTTCCTGTTAGCTAACCAATCCTCTATCCATGCCAACATGTTACCCCCTACACCACAAGCTTTTATTTTTTGCAATAACCTTTGATGTGGCACCTTATCAAATGCCTTCTGGAAATCTAAGTATAATACATCCACCGATTCCCCTTCATCCACAGCACACATGACTCCTCAAAGAACTCCAATAAATTGGTTAAATATGATTTCCCTTTCACAAAACTATGTTGACTCTGCTTGATTACCTTGAATTTTCGGAAGTGCCCCGCTATAATTTCTTTAATAATAGCTTCTAACATTTTCCCCAATGTTAAGCTAACTGGCCTGTAGTTTCCTGCTTTCTGTTTCCCTCCCTTTTTAAATAAAGGAGTTATATTCGCTATTTTCCAGTCTAGTGGAACTTTTCCTGAATCTAGGGAATTTTGGAAAATTGAAACTAAAGCATCAACTATCTGACTAGCCACTTCTTTTAACACCCTAGGATGAAGTCCATCAGGACCCGGGGACTTGTCAGCCCGTAACTCCAACAATTTGTTCATTACCACTTCACTGGTGATTGTAATTTTCTTGAGTTCCTCCCTCCCTTTCATTTCCTGACTTCAGCTAATTACTTGTATCCTCTATAATGAAGACCGATGCAAAATACCTGTTCGATTCATCTGCCATCTCCTTATTATCCATTAATTCCCCAGATTCATTTTTTATAGGACCAGTATTCACTTTTTTAACTCTTCTTTTTAAAATATCTATAAGAACTCTTACTATCTTTCTTTATATTTCTAGCTAGCTTTCTCTTGTACTCTAATTTTACCCTCCTTATCAATCTTTTAGTCAATCTTTGCTGTTTTTTAATATTCTGTCCAATCTTCTGATCTGCTCCCCATCTTTGCACAATTATATGCTTTTCTTTAATTCTGATACTATGTTTAACTGTTTTAGTTAACCACGAATGGCGGGTCCCCCCTTGTAATTTTTCTGTCATTGGAATGTATCTATTCTGTGTATTCTGAAATCTCCCTTTCAACGTCTGCCACTGCATCTCTATTGGCCTATCCCCGAACCTAATTTGTCAGTTTACTTTAGCTAGCTCTGCTTTCACGTTCTCATAATTGCCCTTATTTAAGTTTAAAATACTAGTCTTAGACCCACTCTTCTCTCCCTCAAATAATGTAAAATTCAATCATATTATGATCGCTGCTCCCGAGGGGTGCCTTAACTATGAGATTATTAATTAATCCTATTTCGTTGCACAATACCAGGACTAGTATAGCCTGCTCTCTGGTTGGCCCCAGAATGTACTGTTTCAAGAAATTATCCCAAAAACATTCCATGTACTCCTCATCTAGGCTACCTCTGTCCATCTGATTTTACCAGTCTATATATAGGTTAAAATCCCCCATGATTATCACCGTACCTTTCTGACAGGCTGCCATTATTTCTTCCTTTATACACCATCCTAGAGCATGGTTAACGTTAGGTGGCCTGTACACAACTCCCACAAGTGACTTCTTGCCTTTACGACAGGAAGGGACAGAGTGTACAAATCTAAGAGTAAATCAACAGCTAAGGCTAGAAGTTACAAAAATAAAAAAAGGATAAAACTAAAGGCTCTGTATCTGAATGCACGTAGCATATGACACTCCCACAAGTGACTTCTTGCCTTTATGATTTCTCATCTTTACCCAAACTGCTTTGACATCCTGGTTTCCTGAACTTCGGTCATCCCTCTCTATTGCGCTCATACCATCATTAATTAAGAGCCTACCTTCCACCTTTCCCTAGCTTCCTGTCCTTCCTAAATGCCATGTACCCTTCAATATTCAGGGTCCCAATCCATGTCATTCTGCAGCCATGTCTCGAAAATGGCTATCAGATCGTATATATTTATTGCTATTTGAGCTCTCAGTTCACCTGTTTTGTTTCGAATGCTACGTGCATTCAGATACAGAGCCTTTAGTTTTATTCTTTTATTATTTTTGTAACCTCCAGCCTTATCTGTTGATTTACTCTTAGATTTGTACACTCTGTCCCTTCCTGTCATAGTCTGTTTATTATTTCCCATATTAATACCTTCCTCTCTTGCCTGGGCTCCACTCCTTAATTTACTATATCTTTCTAATTTTGATCCCTTGCCCCCACTATTCAGTTTAAAACCCTCTCCACTTCCCCAGTTATGTGGCTCGTTAGAACACCAGCCTCAGCATCGTTCAGGTGTAGGCTGTACCATTGGGACGGTCACCACTTTGCCCAGTACTGGTGCCAGTGCCCACGAACCGGAACCAATTTGCATGTGGCTCAGGCAATAATCTGGAGATTATTACCTTTGAGGTTCTGTTTCTTAACTTAGTGCCTAATTCCTCATTCTGACTATGCAGAACCTTTCCTTGTCCTGCCTATGTTGTTGGTACCTACACGGACCACGATGACTGGATCCTTCCCCTCCCACTGTAAGTTTCTTTCCAGCCCTGAGGAGATGTCCCGAGCCCTGGCACCAGCAAGGCAGCACAGCCGTCTGGACTCTTGCTCTTTGCTGCTGAAAACAGTATCAATCCCCCTAACTATACTGTCCCCTGCTACGACTACATTCCTTTTTTCTCCATCCACTTGAATAGCTTCCTGTACCATGGTGCCATGCTCAGGTCGCTCATCACCCTGCAGCCCCCAATCTCATCCAAACAAGCTGTAAGAACCTCAAATCTGTTGGATAATTGCAAAGGCTGAGTCTCCTGCACTCTTGCCCTCTGGGACCCTGTTCCTGCCTCAGCTGCAGCCACACTCTCCTGTCCCTGACTACTGACTAAATCAAAAGACCCTATCCTAAGGGGTGTGACCACCTCCTGGTACAAAATGTCCAGGTAACTTTCCCCCTCCCTGATGTGTCGCAGTGTCTGCAGCTCGGCCTCCAGTTCAATAACTCTGAGCCGAAGCTCTTCGAGCCGTAAACACTTACTGCAGACATGTTTGCCCTGGATCACACTAGCATCCAGGAGCTCCCACATCCTGTAGCCATGGCACATCACCTGTCCTGCCATCCTTAATGTGTTTCAATGAACTACTTAATTATTTTAGGTAGGCTAGGGATTGTCTACTGATTTTAAAGTGAAATACCAGCAATCCCAGTAAATTGTATTTTAGAATTGCATCAATTCCATTCATTCTGAAGCATTAACCTGTCCTATTGCAACATGTCAAAATTATTTTATAAAAATTAAGATGCAATGAGATAGAAATCTATATAGCAACTGAATATGTAATACATTGTGTGCTTGAAAAGAATGAAAATAATGTGACCCTATTGTAAAACATGATTGCTATTTGTTCCTTTCTATAGAGCTTTACAGTTGCAAACCATTATCCTTATTATATCTTCCTGTGAACCATATGATATTATTCTACACTGATGACATCATATCTTGAATGTTTCATAATAACTAAACTTATTTTACACTGTTTTATTAACACCATTGTATAAAAAAAAAGAGTAAGAAGCAGATACCTTAATCAATGTATTTAGATGATATGAACAATTGAGCTTCACGATCATAGTTTGCAATCTTTTCCAAATCTTTGAACTAAGTTATTGATTCATGAACAAGTGATTAGGCTTTTGAATGCATTGTCTGATAGGATGGTCGTAGCTTTCAAAAGGTATGTGGATAAATACTTGACAGAGAGAAAAATTTCAGGGATATGTATGGGAAAAGGGTAGGGAGTGAGACTAATTGGATTGCTCTTCGAATGAGCTGGTGCAGACTCGATGGACTGAATGGCCTCCTTCTGTGCTGTACTATTGTATGATTATTTATACCTTCCCAGAACTCTGTGCCTTTGTTTTTTTTCAAAAGGGATGCTGTCCAGTCCTCAAAGAGGTTACTGTTAAAATTATGTTCACTTTTGCAGTCGTCTTCTTCTTTGGCCTCCTTGTCTCGAGAGACAATGGGTAAGCACCTGCAGGTGGTCAGTGGCTTGTGAAGCAACGCCTGGAGTGGCTATAAAGTCCAATTCTAGAGTGACAGACTCTTCCACAGGCGCTGCAGATAAAATTGGTTGTCGGGGCTGTTACACAGTTGGCTCTCGCCTTGCGCTTCTGTCTTTTTACCTGCCAACTGCTAAGTCTCTTTGATTCGTCACACTTTAGCCCTGCTTTTATGGCTGTCCGCCATAAAGAGGTTACTGATAAAATTATGGTCACTTTTGCAGTATATAGTGAAATTTATTGCAAATTGTACATGATTGTATTACCTACGATATATCAAGAGATTTTCAAGAGACATAAGGCGAGAGCTTGAGTTCTCAACTCCCAACAAGAGGTCTGAAATTCTAAATTACAGGATTGCCTGTCAGTCCAATTTCCTTGCCTTGGTTGGGTTACTTTGTCAGGTCCTGGCCAGGCTGCTGGTTGCAGTATCAAGTGGAGGAAGCTGTTCCATCACAGTGACGAGAAACAAATGTTTATCAGCTTGCACCATTTGAATAACACTTCCTGCTGGTTTATGAAGAAAATGTATTGACAAATGCAAGAGAGAAGACTGCAGCCATGACCATTGTTTCCCCTCTGCTGGAGCATGGCAACACCATCAAGAAGGAAACATATTTTGAAGAGGGACAAAAAAAAAGGTAAATATTGCAAAGATAAAGGGTCTGCAGCTGTGGACCAGATAGTTTTTTTAAAAAATCCATTCTATTGGGCTTTGCATATCTTCCATTCCATCAGTCAAGCAGCGAGGTAGACATACTACTTTGATGTAAACTATAGGGATCCCATTAGAACACATCTGCTTCCTAGCATTGGTGCCAGTCTAATCATCCATTTTCATCACATCTTGTCTGCATTTCCCCCCCAACCCCTCCACCTCCCCCCCAACAATATCTGTTGAGATTTGTTATATTCGTCATCTTTTAGAACTCATCCAAGGAGAAAACCTGCAATAAAAGATACCATTAAACCGAAACAAAACCAACCACTCCTCCCCTCCCCCCCCCACACCATAACCACTACCACCACTGTGGAACACACCAGAGGCACATACTATCCATGAAAATACTTAAATTTATTACGAACAGTTATCTCGAGGTAACAGCCACAAGCAAATCTACCACTAGAAAAGCAATTTTGAATACTACTTGCATTTTGGAACTACAGAGACGCTAATGTGGATTTTCACCACAAATCACTTTGGGTAGACTTACTGAGTATGTAACATGAGCAGGGCATCCATGCTGTTATCACAAAATAGTCAGCAAGGATCCAACTTTTGGTAACAATAGCCACAAAGCTGTTGATATGACAAAGACCTGCAGCCACTTACACTGACTAGAAACAATGATTTTAAATTCTACGATACTGTGTTGCTATAGAAGAAAATAATACAAAACTATTTCACTGTTTCCTGGAGCTTAATTCCTGGCTAAAACTCTTGCCCCAAAATACTTCTTTAAGCTATGCATTTTCTATATTTTTCCTCTTTGTCTGCTTCTCACTTTTTCTTATCTATGCCTTTTCTTTTCTTCTTCCTCATTCATAATTTAACGTCTTGCCTTTCTTTCTAGTACCTTTGTCAAGTCTTCTATTTGTCTTCTTGGCTTGCGTCTATTTCTCCACTTCCCATTACATTCTCTCTTTCTGTTTTCCCAATGCATCAAGCAAATCACAAAAGCACATGCAACAGCTGAATCCTATTATAAACTCCAGAATACAGCAATGATTTACTGTTAGTTGTCATGTACCAAATCATTCACATACTGAAGTGTTGGAGATGGAGTATCTGCAAACTGGTTGTTTACCCACTGCAATCTTTTGTTAAAAAAAAACTGTCCTAGTTATGTATTAGTTGAAGAACATACAAAAACAACAGTTTGCTTAGCTAATAGTTTTAAATTTTAAATCTTTGTGGCGATAGTTCCAAAAAACATAACTTTTAGATGGAATGTATCAGGTTCCAGCTGATACACAGAAAAGATTACAACCTAATTGCCATCAACAGTTTTGCACAAAATGAGTAGTATCTAGACCTGGAGAAAATAATTTGATATCTGATTATACCATTAAATGTTATGTATAAAAATGGAACACCATTGTTAGCAAAAAAAAATTAAGTCCTACTTGTCATTAATAATAAATGAGGATAAAAAGGGTTGTACAAGATTTATTGGCGAGAATATTAAGATGATTTATGACTTGATGTTTTCTACAGAAGAGCACAACTTACCAGGTATCTGCCTGTTACACGACTTTGAAAAAGCATGCGTTTCTGTGGTATTTTTCGCATACTACAGGCGTTTTACATTTTTAAACTTCAAACCTTTTATATGCAGATGGCTCAGCAATTTCTTTTACAACAAATGTCACATTTTTATGCTAATATAAATGGCCAAGCATATTGCGAGTATAGCACTTCAATGTTGTTATAGCGATTTCTGCTGTGCTGTGAAATCCATATGTTTATGACTTAAAGGAGATCTGATGAATTGAATGTGAAAGCACAAAGCAGATGGTGAAGCATTCAGCCCCTATGGTGATGGCATAACTAGGTATGCTAGCACCAAGTTTGAAGAAAGAACTGTTTAATTATGTATTAATTTATATCAGGTCTAAAAATAAATTTCAGGAAATAAAGTTGTTGGAATCTGAAAACATAATGGAATTACAATCCAACATACTGATCACTGTGGAATGTTAGAAAAGTGATTTATTTACCATAGCTATACGATTGAATAATGCAGATATTGTATGGGGGTTATTTTGAATTCTGCAAAGTCATCCAATTGTTCTTGTTGTCTTCCTTGCATCCCGAGGCTCATGAATTGCAGTGCATGAGGTCACAATCACGAGTTAAAGATTAGCTACTTCTGAGTAGCAATAGATTTCTGATGGCACAGATGCCCAGCCCTCATTCACATATAACAATAAGTAAACTATAATAGGATTTCAAGTACTTCCATCAAGATCAGGAATCACCTCACATTCTAGCCAAGTTCCTACAACAACCAATAACATCTTCCACATCGCAAAGCACTTTATATAGCAAATTACTGCTTGAAGGGTAGTGACTGTTAAGTAGGCAAAAACAGTAGTCATTCTGCACCAGTAAAGTCCCACCACATGTCTTGAGATGACTAGCCATTCAATCTTCTTACAAGCATTACTGGTTCAGATGGGAAAGTTGGCCAGGATACCAAATGATCTCAAGAAATGCTGGAACCACTCAGCAGGTCTGGCAGCATCTGTGGAAAGAGAAGCAGAGTTAACGTTTCGGGTCGGTGACCCTTCTTCGGAACTGTTCCGAAGAAGGGTCACCGACCCGAAACGTTAACTCTGCTCCTCTTTCCACAGATGCTGCCAGACCTGCTGAGTGGTTCCAGCATTTCTTGTTTTTATTTCAGATTTCCAGCATCCGCAGTATTTTACTTTTACCAAATGATCTCCCTGCTCTTCTGTGAATAGTGTCATGGGATCTTCAACATCAACCTAAACCAGTGGAATAGTCAGACAAGATCTCAATTAAACGTTTGATTAAAAACAGCACATTCAACTGGAATGCCAACCTAAATTATTCCCTCAATCCCTTTGGTGGGGCTCAAACTCTCAACCATCTGACCCAGAGGCAAAAGTGCTACAAATTAAACCATGCTGACACCATAATTAAAGGAGCAACATGAACAAATGAACACCAAAATGCAGAAAACATGTCATATAGCGATAAACAGGTATCACACAAACAGGTGTCAAAGTTTAAAGAGTGATCCACTTAAAATAGATAGTAGGAAGCTGAAATCAGAAAACGCTAGGCTCGGCTTCACCAGAAGAGTGACTTTAAGACAAACTAACTGAACCTTTCTAAAGACAATTGTTGACTGACAAGGCTTTGAAAATAGAAAACAATTATAATTTTAAAATGAAGAGTAAACAGGAAATTCTACAGAAAACTATCGAACACAAAAGCTTAAGAGACATATTTGGGTTTACTTTCCTCTGTGTACTAATGTTAAGGGACACATTCGTATATAAAATAAAAACTATCAAGTCTTATTTCAGATGATTGATTCATTTAGATTAAATTAAATTAAAAGCTTACCAGCATACTCAGCATGGCCGGCTTTCTGTTTCTCTGCTCTCTCTGTTGATCGTGACATCACTCTGTTGTCACTTTCCAAATTTTTTCTCCCGCCGCTCTCTCTCCGGCCTTTTGGTGCACTTTTTAAATCTCCACTCTGCTCCCTCTCTGGTACTTGTACTGCTGTTCAGTTATCAGTCAAACTACAGTAATTTAAAGCACTCAATGCACATATAGAAAAATTTATGGCACAAAAGTCATTGGGCCCATTGTGTCCATGCCGGCCGAAGAAGAGTTATCCACCCTATTTCCACTTTCCAGCTTTTGGTCAATAGCCATGTGGGTCATTGCATTTCAAATACATATCCAAGTACTTTTTAAATGCAATGAGGGTATTTGCCTCACTCACCCTTTCGGAGAAGAGAGTTCCAGACCCGCACTACTCTCTGGGCGAAAGAAATTACACAACTCCTCTCTAATCCTTCTACTAATTACTTTAAATCTACGCCCCCTGGTTATTGGTCTCACTGCTGACCAAAATAGGGTCTTTCCTATCCACTCTATCTAGGTCCCTCATAATTTGAAACACCTCAATTAAAGAAAACAAAGCCATCCTATCAAAAGTTGTCTCATCGCTGAAATTCTCCATTCCTGCCCAAATCCTCGTGCATCTCCTCTGTACCCTCTATCATGCATCCTTCCTGTAATGTGACCACAACTGTACACAATACTATAGCTGTGGTCGAAATAGCCTTTAAAACAGTTTCAGCGTAACCTCCCTGTTCTTCTATTCGATGCTTTGGTCAATAAAGATCAGATCCCATATGCCGTCTTAACCACTGTAAATAATTATTTAGATTTTGTAATTTTACAGATAACTGCAGAGCTGAAACAAAAAATTGAAATCTGTGCACTTTGTCAGAATGCATTAGTGGTGAATCGTGTCTCAGACATTCAATCATTCTAATTTCCACACACATCTAAAAATCACACATTTCACAATGCGCTCATCATTTTTGGGCTTCTGCAACCGGCAACTGTTACCCACAGACACCACTATATATCTGCCAAGCAGAGAAAGCTCTTTGAATTTCATGATTACCTGTCCCTTTCTTTCAACTGCCATATATTTTTAGCGGGGTTAGCTTATTATTTCATCTCTATTTACATATTGCACTCTGCTTTGTTTGTATTAAAGTGTGGCAATTCAAAGGAAAAAACGTGGAAAGACTGAGCTAATGTCGAATGACTGCTCCAGCCCTTCAAATTTAGTTAAGTAAACACAATAAATTGTCTCAGTTGGGAAGTTGTGGTGCAACCAGTTGCAAGAAGCTACTGAAAACACACAAGTATCTCTATGCATCACTGTAATTTTCTTGAATATCAAAATCTAACACTGATGTTTTTATAGTTAAGAGTCACCGAGGAAACAGAATGCTGCTTTGCTCAGAACAATTGACACTGTCAATTTGCTTCTGAAGATTTAGATTTAGATATACAGCACTGAAACAGGCCCTTCGGCCCACAGAGTCTATGCTGACCATTAACCACCCATTTATACTAATCCTGCACTAATCCCATATTCCTACCACATCCTCACCTGTCCCTATATTCCCCTACCACCTACCTATAACTAGCGGCAATTTATAATGGCCAATTCACCTATCAACCTGCAAGTCTTTTGGCTGTGGGAGGAAACCGGAGCACCCAGAGGAAACCCACGCAGACACAGGGAGAACTTGCAAACTCCACACAGGCAGTACCCAGATTTGAACCCAGGTCGCTGGAGCTGTGAGGCTGCCGTGCTAACCACTGCGCCGCCCCAAAGATGGAGCTCCTGATTCATCAATTGTGTCATGACAAAGATAATTAATAAAGCTGTCATTAGTCAACAACAGAATTTCTATTCTTATATCATAAATTGGTTTAGTTACTTATTCTCAAGAATATATTAATATTTAAGAGGGCTTTCTCATCAATGGTACTGATGATCATTGTGCAGTGAATTCCTTGTATAGCATTTAACAAGTCAACAATGCTCTATTAGTATGATGATCAAGCAATAAATCATTTTCAAGTACAAGGGATTTATAGCATATAACATTAATAATGGTGTTACAAACAGGTCAGAAAGAAGTGTAGTGGTCCCTTTCAGCCTTCACCTGGCCGTACTGTAACAGGGTTTAATTTTTTAAACACACCGTTTTTTTTAGCTCTCCGTTGGTGAATCCTTGTTCACTACTTTCCAATTATAAGGCAAAGAAACGAGCACAAACAGGCTTTCACAGGTGTAAAGAAGAAAGGTGAAATTTTATTAAACTTAAATTCTAATTTGGTTGACGTCTACGGATACACGACATGCCCATGCTAGTATGCATATGCGATACACACATGCAAAGGGAGACAGAGAAGAGCAGCAGAAAAATAAACTGGAAAGGTTTGAGGCAATATCTGAAGAGATGTTACGGTTCTTCGAGCTCACTATAGAGTCCTTTGTTTGTAGGTGGATCTTGCTTTTCGTTGGGCCCAGTATTCTTCCTAAACCTTGTTCATGTGTCTTCAGTCGGCTTTTTGGAGTTCCGTGAGAAAGAGATGGGAGCAGACAGGAGAGAGATGTTCTCAGTCCAGGAGCAAAACTGCCTTCTGCTAGGCTCTCAGTTCAAACTCCAGTATAATTCAGAAAAAAACCCAGACTGCCAAGCAGGCCAGTCATGTGACTAACTGGCCCGACCAGGTCTGTTTGTGGATTGTATTGGAGCAGGGGATAGCTCTTTTGTTCCAACATTGTCTGTTAATATGCAAAAATGTCTTTCCAGCCAGGGGCCTGGCAATCCGTTGTAACAGGCTTTCTCTTCTTCCCAGCAACAATTGAAATTTAATGTCCATGTGGTGAAATTAATGTGCCTCATTCTTGGCAGGTGGGGGCCTGCATAACACCTCCAGACCCAGGAGAATGAAATGTGATTTAAGAAAAGGCGCATTTCATTAAAAGGGTTGAGAGAAAATATATAAGATACAGGAAAAAAACATGCATTTCTATCGCTCATTTTCATTCATTCATAAATCCTAAAGCTCATTAAAATTGCCTGTCTTTTCTTGGTGTCAGTGCTGCTTTAGTTGTCCCCTTTTTGGCATCCCAGTAATCATGCGGTTCTTTGGGGAAGTTTTTCTTCAATTTCCCCAATGCCATGACTGCCTAAGGTCTTTGTTCCTGTTGAGGTCTGCCAAAGGCCGGGGGGTAGATTTAATTAGCCCAAAATTGGAGATTTTTCCAAGACAGTCAGTCATGGGCGGGTCTATCCTGAACACACTTTCAGTGCTTTGCTGAGTCATGCAAAGGCTTTGGATTTAAGGGAACGTGTGGTTCCCTTTTTCTCTGACTGTGGAGGAGGATCCTTTGCTAATCTCCCCTTTGTTCTCTGGGACACTCCGGCCTGCAGGTATTTGTGCAGACTCTACTGCACTCCCCTGTGGGACTTCGACTAGGTGAGGCATCACCCTCTTGCTTTCTCTGCCCCCTAGAAGTCTTTCGTCTTTCTTTGCTTCTGTAAATGCTGTTAGCAATTCTGATGGGGTGCTTCTTGTGTCTGCATTTACGTAGGAGAATGTGGGGTCTAACTTTTCAACTTTTTCAGGTTTTCATCCAGGATTCCTCACAAACTTCCTTTAATCTGCCCTCTTGGTCACTTTTTCCCCTTCCCTTTCTAAACTTGTGCCTGCCTGTTTCCTTTTGTTCTTGGCGGGGGTCCCTTAGGGCGGCACAGTGGCGCAGTAGTTAGCACCACAGCCTCACAGCTCCAGCGACCAGGTTCAATTCTGGGTACTGCCTGTGTGGAGTTTGCAAGTTCTCCCTGTGTCTGCGTGAGTTTCCTCCGGGTGCTCCGGTTTCCTCCCACATGCCAAAGACTTGCAGGTTGATAGGTAAATTGGCCATTATAAATTGCCTCTAGTATAGGTAGGTGGTAGGGAAATATAGGGATAGGTGGGGATGTGGTAGGAATATGGAATTAGTGTAGGATTGTGGGTGGTTGATGGTCGGCACAGACTCGGTGGGCCAAAGGGCCTGTTTCAGTGCTGTATCTCTAAATAAAAATAAATAAATAAATACAGTTCACCAGCCCTCTGCTGGAGGGGCCTCCTAACACTGATACAGGACTTAGGAGTGCAGGATTCACTGTAGGTTGGGGTTTCCCCTCAACCTGGTACATGTGGCAACTTCTACTGTACTCCACCACATCTTTGTGGAGTTTTGGCCAGTCAAACTGCTGACTTATACGGGCTTTGGTCTTTCATATACTGGCATGTACAGCCACTGTAATCTCGTGGGTCCTTCTTTATATTTCTCTCTGGTATGTCTGCGGCACCACTGACTGGTGAACTACTGCCCACTCCTTGCTCTCAGGTCTGTGAGGAGAATTCCATTTCCTCATTAGTACCTCATTCTTTAAATAGTAGCAATCCCTCTGCTTCAATTTGACTGGGCAACCTGTGCTAACTCTCACAACACTAGGTCAGCTCGCTGAGCCTCAGCTAGGGAAAATCCATTTAATTCATTCCCTGGGTCTCCTAACTTTCCAAAGAAAGTCTCAGACAGGCTGACCTCATGCTCATCTGCCTGCATGCTCATCTGCCTGCATGCCAATGCCGTCTCCTCTGGAGGAGCTGGTTTTATCATGGCCTAATCCACTACACATTCAGGGAAACTGCAGGGGCCCATCTCCCGCCACTGCCCTGTCTCCCTGACCTCCTGTGGTCTTTCTTTCACTATTGGGGCAGCTACCACCTTCACCCCTGCCAGATCATTACCTAGGAGGTCAACCCCGTCAACAGGCAAACTAGGGACAATCCCTAGGGTCACCGGTTCCGAACCTAGGCCGCACTCCAGGTGCACCTGTACAGGTACAGACATACACTGCCCTCCAATACCATTCACCGCCATTTTGGTGTTCACTGCACTCTCTGGGGGGAAAGGTCAGGCCTATTCCCAGTAAAAGGTATCTAGTAGCCCCTGTGTTCCTGAGAATTACTATGGGCTTGCTGGCCCCACTCGAGGGGTGTGGAGTTACTTTCCCATCAAACACAAAACACTGATAACCCTCAGGAATCCTATTAAATTTTCTTGCACTTGCAGCCGTAAGCTTACTGAGTCTCACTCTTAATGCAGTTAAAGCCACAGCTTGTTCTGCTGTGTTTTCCATCAGGTTCCCGCCTTCACTGAGCGGGTGCGCCCTGATTAACCCAACAGGTTTACCCTTTAGTTTCCAGCAGTAAACTTTTAAATGCCCTGCTTTATTACAATGGAAGCACACATGACAAAGGTTTCCGGGTCTCTCACTTGCTCGCCGTACCTTCCTTTTTGGCTGCAGGAGGGCCCCCTGTGTCTCCTACTTTCCTTTCTCTCCCAGGATTGCGTGGGCTTCGATCACCTTCCCACCCTTTGTCCTTTTTGGATTTGTGGGGGTGATAAGGAAAGGGGCTCCCTGGGAAACCAACTTATTAATGAAAGCAAACTCATCGGCCAGAACGGCCGCTTGCCAGGCTCTCGGAAGCCGCTGCTCCTTTACATGGGTCGTTGTGGAGAGCGGGAGAGAGTGTTTAAAATCCTCTAAAAGAATTTTCTCTGAGATTCTCATAGCTGAGCTGTACTTTAAGAGCCCTCAGTCACTGGTCAAAAGGCAGCTGCTTACTTCTTTTAAACTCCAGATAAGTTCAATTAGCTTGTTTCTTGAGGTTTCTAAACTTTTGGTGTTAGGCTTCAGGTACTAATTCATGTGCCCCAAGGATAGCATTTTTGGTCAGTTCATAATTTGATGAACTCTCATCTGACAACAGGGAATAAACCTCATGGGCTTTTCCAGTTAGCTTGCTTTATAGTAAAAGAGGCCAGGTCTCAGCTGGCCATTTTAGCTGCCTGGCCTGTTTCTCATAGGACACAAAAAATCCCTCCACATCTTCCTCACTGAATTTTGGGATTAGATGAGCTAGTTTTAACAATTCTGTACCCAGCCCTAAATTCTGATCCTCCATATTGACCATGCTTTCACTGGGGGTACTCTGTCGCCCCCTAGTTAACTCCAGCCACTTCAACTCTCTTTTTTCGCATTCTTTCTGGAATATTCTTTCTCTCTCTCTCCTCGCTCTCTCTCATTCCTTCTTGATGTTCGTTCTCTCTCTCCCATTTCTTCCTGTTCCTTCTGGAAGGCTCTTTCTTTCTCTTCACATATCTCCTGGAAGGCCCTCTCTTTCTCTGTCTTCTAATTCACGATGGGCTGAAGGGCCTGTTTCTGTGCTGTATAACTCTAAGTTTCCTTTGCTCCAACTGTATCTTTGCCAACTGTACCCTGCCTGGGTCTGCTTCTAACCTTGTTTCTGCTTCTTCAGAGTCAAAGGAAAAATGGTTGGCCACTAGCCGTATATGTTGAGACTTCCTAGTGTTGCCACGTACAGCGCTCCCACACTGCTCAGCCATTCTCCTCAACTTCTCCATAGACATGTTTTTCACTTATCCCAAATTACTTCACCCTGGCTTGCAGAGCTATTAGCTTCAAGTTGCAGACATCTTAGTATTCAATCACACACAACCACAATAAAACCTGCATTGAAAACTTGCTCTTTTTTTGCTTGGGAGCAATTTGGCTTCCCACTTCCAATTTCTCTTGTTGGTCTGTGGGTAAAATCCCAGATGCTAGCACCCAAATTTCTGTTACGACTAGGTGAGAAAGAGGAATAGGGGTCCCTTTCAGCCTTCACCTGGTCTTACCGTAACAGGGTTTAATGTTTTTAAACACACCGTGTTTTTTTTTGCTCTCCCTTAGTGAATCCTTGTTCACTACTTTCCAATTATAAGGCAAAGAAACCAAAACAAACAGGCTTTCTTAGTTTTAAAAAAAGGTGAAATTTTATTAAACTGAAACTCTAATTTGGTTGACGCCTACGGATACACGACACGCCCATGCTAGCATGCATACGCTATACACACATGCAAAGAGAGACAGAAAAGAGCAGAAGAAAAATAAAGTGGAAAGGTTTGAGCCACTATCTGAAGAGATGTTGTTACAGTTCTTCGAGCTCACTGTAGAGTCCTTGTTTGTAGGTGGATCTTGCTTTAATTGGGGCCCAGTATTCTACTTAAACCTTGTTCGCGGTAGGGGACTTTTCTCTCTTGGGGTTCATGCATCTTCAGTCGGCTTTTTGGAGTTCCGTGAGAAAGAGATGGGAGCAGACAGGAGAGAGATGTTCTCAGTCCAGGAGCAAAACTGCCTTCTGCAAGGCTCTCAGTTCAAACTCCAGTACAACTCAAAAAAAAAACCCAGACTGCCAAGCAGGCCAGTCATGTGACTAACTGGCCTGACCAGGTCTGTCTGTGGACTGTATTGGAGCAGGGATAACTCCTTTGTTCCAATACTGTCTGTTAATATGCAAAAATGTCTTTCCAGCCAAGGGCCTGGCAACCCCTTGTAACAGGTCTTCTCTTCTTCCCAGCAACAATTTGGAATTTAATGTCCAGTTGGGGGCCTGCATGACAATGGATATAACGTAATAAGATAATGTCCTGAATTTTGCTGTCAGCAGCGAAGGAACGGCTTTTTCAGTACACCTTGTGTACAGTTGCCCATTGACTTTTCATAGACTTGTCAGTGGAGACGTTTTTTTCTAGTCTGGCGTCAGTTTCAATGTGATGCCTTCGACAGGGCATTTGTGGCATCTAAACAGAGCAAGGGAGGATCTTCAACCTACCCGAGGCTCTGCATAGCTGGCAGTCCCAACATGGGAGGTGGGGGTGGGAGGGCAGAATTGAGGCGGTGGGGTACGCTGCCGATGTAGATGGAAGAATGAGAGGTGCCTCAAGATGCAGGCGCCCTCTGAAAACTTCAAGTTTAAAAATATGTGACCACAGCTACCAGGCATCATTGTGGAGGGGGATCCCCTACATGAGACGGCCTGCGGCCGCAGCTGCAAACAATGGGTGGGGATTAAAGGAGGCATTGCTGGTCCACCAGCCTGTTGCCAATAGACTGCCTCCATCCATCTGCTGGGCTTAAGCCTCAGCAGGGGCTTAGCTGTCATTTGGAAAATTCCAGACAGCTCTCAATTGGCACTATAACCTGTCTTAATGGCTACCCGCCTCTGGCGGGCAGGTAGTCATCAACCCCCACAACGCCCCCCCACCACCCCTGCCCCAGAAGCAGCCTCAATGAAAATAGGCTGGAAGCAAGAACATGCCAGCAGACTAGCAGAATGACCAGTAGCGCGAAATTGCCGGCATGCCCTCCTCCCAACCCGCTGCCTTCATTGAATGAAAATCCAGCCCTTCATTCATCGTGCAGGTCAAAGAGTCAGGCCCAGAGGCCAGCGAGCCAAATTCATTGTACTCCCAAGTTTCTAGTTATTAAATTAATGATCCCTTTGGTTGAAAAGTGAGGGGAATTTCAAAAAAATGTATTCCAGTGGCTCAAAGCAACGTTTGAATCCTGACATTTAATTCATTTGGAAGGTAATTCCCCGGTAATATTTTCCTTTGCACCTAGAGTCCTGTCTCCAAACCGCCTCTCCAAATGCTTCAGTCCTGAATTCAACCCTCACTGCCTCACTTCTGACCACCCTGCTCTTGATCCAACTGGTACACATGCCATGGCCCAGAATTCATGGAAATTTGTGCCAAAACAACAGCGCAAATATAGCGTAATGCTAACTTTCAGCACAAAGAATCAACGATTTGTTTCACTAATCTTTTGTACTAATTCCACCAAACATCAGCCCAAAACCGCTCATTATCATTACATCACTCCCACGTAAAAGAGCAGCTTACATCAATTTCCTGCATTTATGCTCGTTTTCTACAAGTGTGGATTTGAGCCAAAAAACCTAAGTGTAGCAGGACCCCCCAAAGTCCTGATTTATGCTTTTTATGGCAATTTACAAATAATTACATATATTACAGAGACTGGCACTGCACTTTGAATGTTTTATGCCATCAGAAACTGTTACATTAAAAGCTGAAAATCTTCCTTGGTTACATGTTCTTGAACATGCTGTGCCTTGTGTGCATAAATGATAGTTTGATGGCTTCAAACTTCAATTTTCATAAAGAACTTAAAGAAAAAATATGGTTTAGGTTCTGTATTTTTCTTAGGCCCAGAGTGTTATGCTGATTTCTCCTAGTTGACATCAGTTTTTCTTTCCCAGCTTATGCTAATGAGCTTTGCAGGAAATTTTGCTGTAAGCATGGGTCAACAAGAGCAGCATAGAAACCGGTGTAAAGTTTTGAATATTTTTCAATTTGCACCAATCGAGGAAATTCTCAGCACCTGTCTTAGACTATATCTTCTCACATGCATCGTTTCTAAGCTCACATCGCAGACATCAGAAGCTTCTCTGTTCTTCTCAATTTCATTCAGCCTCATCTAGAATACTAGTCATTTCCTGATCTCACAGCAAGTGGAGATATGAGAATTGTGGTATATTGTAATTTCATTTGTATACTGCCTCTCTGCTGGGAGGTGTAAATAAAAGTTTCCAAAGTGGCTGCTCCGAGGTAAGACCTCATATCGTTTTACTCTGAGTGCACAACAGAAGCATGGCGACAAAAGGATGGGATTGATTTTCGCTTACATCTCATTCGAGAGATTACAGTCTGAAGAACATTGTTACCATCGGGTGAGGAAGGGATCTCAGGCTCCCCTCTTGCCCCATCCTGGTTTGGCCGTAACAGGGTTTATTTTTTTTACAAGACAGTGATGTTAGCTTACCACCTCAGTGAGCCTTTGCTCACTGCACTCTAATTGTAATTGCAAATGAACCAATCAGACAGGTTTTCTTAGGTTTAAACAAGAAAGATGTAAGTTTATTAGCCTTATCACATACATACGAACATATGAATTAGCAGCAGAGGTAGGCCATTCGGCCCCTCAAGCTTGCTCCGCCATTCAATAAGATCACGGCTAATCTGTTTGTGTTTTGAATTCCACACTCCCATCCACCCCCAATACCCCTTGCTTCCCTTGCTTAACAAGAATCTATCTACCTCCGCCTTAAAAATATTCAATGTCCCCACCTCCACCACCTTCTGAGGCAGAGTTCCAAAGTCGCACAACCCTCAGAGAACAAATTTCTCCTCATCTCTGTCCTAAAAGGGCATCCCGTAATTTTAAAACAGTGTCCCCTAGTTCTGGACTCACACACAAGAGGAAACATCCTCCCCATATCGACCTTGTCAAGACCGTTCAGGATCTTATAAACTTCAATCAACTCTCCCCTTACTCTTCTTAACTCCAGTGAAAACAAGCAGAGTCTATCCAACCTTTCCTCAGAAGATAACCCGTTCATTCCAGGTATCAATCTAGTAAACCTCCTCTGAACCGCCTCCAATGCATTTACATCCTTCCTTAAATAAGGAGACCAAAACTGCACACAGTATTCGAGATAAAGTCTCACCAATACCCTGTATAACTGAAGCATAACATCTTTACTTTTATTTTCAATTCCTCTCAGAATAAAGGACAGCATTCCATTATCCTTCTTTATTACCTGCATTTGAACATTTCGTGACTCCTGCACTAGAACACCTAGATCCCTCTGCACTTTGGAATTCTGCAGTCATTCTCCATTTAAATAAACTGCTTTTTTATTGTTCCTGCCAAAGTGAACAACTTTACATTTCCCCACGTTATATTCCATCTGCCAGATTTTTGCCTACTCATTCAACCTATCTATATTGTTCTGCAATCTCCTTACGTCCTCTTCACAACATACTTTCCTACCTATCTTTGTGTCATCTGTAAATTTAGCAACCAAGCCATCGCTCCCCTCATCTAAGTCATTGATATAAATTGTAAAAAGTTGAGGCTCCAGCACAAACCCCTGTGGGACGCCATTCATCAGATCCTGCCAATCAGAAAAGGACCCATTTATGCATACTTTCTGCTTGCCAGCCAACTTTCTATCCATGCTAATATGTTACCTCCTACAATTTGCGCAATAACCTTTTATGTGGCACCTTGTCAAATGCCTTCTGGAAATCCAAGTACAGTATGTCAACGGGCTCGCCTTTATCCACAGCACACATCACTGCTTCAAAGAACTCCAATAAACTGGTTAAACTTATTTCCCTTTCACAAAATCATGCTGATTATTCCTGATTACCTTGAGTTTTTCTAAATGCCCAGCTACAATCTCCTTAATAATCAATTCTAACAACTTCCCCACGACAGACATCAAGCTAACTGGCCTATAGTTACCTGTTTTCTGCCTCCCCCTCTTCGTGAATAGAGGGGTTATATTAGCTACTTTCCAGTCTGATGGAACCTTTCCAGAATCTAGCGCATTTTGAAAAATTACCACCACATCTACTACCACAATACCCACCTCTTTAAAGACCCTAGGATGAAGTCCATCAGGACCCAGGGACTTGTCAGCCAGCAGCTCCATCGGTTTGGTCACTCTAACCCGGTTAAATTACTAAAATACATGATGCAAGCACGCCTGCATGCATACGAGACACACAAACAAACACACATACAAATAGATACAGAGGGGAAGAAAGAGTTGCGGGGTGTCGAAGTACAGTTTGTAATAAATGGAATTCAGTTACTGGCTGGTAATGAGCTTGAAACAATGTCTTCAATTGGAGTCCTCACTGGGCCTCAGTGCACAATTTCAAGCTTGCTTCTCTGGTACCAGAAGGCCAAAGAGAGGCTTTGTCTGTACTCTTGAAGCGGAGAAGCTGCCACTATGGTTTTCCTGGGACTTCGCTGGAGAGAGAGACAGAGAGAGAGATCTTCTTGGTTTTTCAATATTGCAGTCTGTTCCTCTCTGTGAGGCACAATTCAAAAAAGCCCCAGTCTGGACAGCAGGAAGGTCATGTGACCATCTCTTTGTTTGAAACAGACACTTCTTGGAGGGTGGTTGGATTTCAGAGCCTCCCGGACATGCTCGGTAGGGGGTGGAGTTTTGCCTCTTACAAAGTCAAATGCTGTCGGTGTCTTTTGATCATCACTATTGACAAAACCAATCTTGTTAATTGAACCAAAGAGCACCCCCATTGTCTCTCCATTCATGTCTCTCAGAATGCAAATGTGCAACTATGTTTTCAGCTGCTCAGTTCTGTTCTTTTAAAACAAGTTCTTTGCAATGACCAGTAAAAAAAATTTCAAGTAGTGCCCCATATGACAAAATTAATGTGTTTCCACTTGGCAGGTGTGGTTTTAGTCACAATTCTGACATACTTTTTTGAACTCCCAAAGTTGATTTTGAGGAAGTTTAAGCGATTTGAAAGATTGCTTCATGTCTCTGCAATTGGTGTTCAGCTACAACTCAGAGTACATAATTTTAAAAATATGGCACTGACGACATATCTTGGGACAATGGGGGAACTCAACAAAAGGGACTGGTGCAATTATGAACAAATGTTTCACATTTGGCTTTAAGCTAACAAAATCAGAGATCAGGATAAAGTGCATGTTTTCCTCACCGTAATAGGGCCGGATACTTTTGAGGCGGTGTTCATCCAATTCTGCCCACAAGACCCCAGTATTCTGGACTATTCTGAAATAAATGAGATTCTGGACTCATATTATGGCTCGACTAACAAGAAAATTGTGCTCGGGGTTGCATTTCGTGGAAGGAAGCAGTTGTCAAATGACTCTATTGCAGATTATATTCTTGAGTTAAAGGAACTTTCTCGTCACTGTGGCTATGGTGCTAACTTAGAAGTCAACCTTACAGACATGTTCGTTGGAGGTCTAAAGAACAGTAAAATTCAGGCCAAGCTTTTGTGTAAAGGCAATGAGCTATTGTGGAAGGAGGCCTGCAATGAGGGCACAGCCATGGAAATAACAGGAATAGATACCTGCAGATTACAAGGAAGTTCTTTTCACGAGCTGGCAGGGAGCTCCACTGGATTTCAGCAGGAACCAGGCAGCCAAGTTCACAGACTCAGAAATTTAGATGCTATCATTGCCATGGTATCCACCAACCATTCAAATTTCCAGTCGAAGTGCTGTACCTGTGGAAAGTCGGTCATATCCAGATCGCATGCAGGAGTAGAGGAAATATTAATGTTCCAGGTCGCAGCAATGCACCGGGTTGAGGTCGTGGTAGACCTAAAGCTAGTTCAGGCTCTTGGAAGTCCTTGAATGCACATATGATAGATATGGAAACAGATGTTGATGTGATCGAGCAGGAAGATCAAGAGCTATACTCAGACAGCAAGAAAAACAGAACATGGAAGTGACAGAAAAAGGGCTGACGCTATAATTCCAGCACCCACAGTAAAAATGAAAGTTGGAGTGTGGGAAAATGGCGCACTGACACGGAACACAAAAGTCCGAGTGTATCAGGCCTGTGTCCTCAGTACCTTGCTCTACGGCAGCGAGGCCTGGACAACGTATGCCAGCCAAGAGCGACGTCTCAATTCATTCCATCTTCGCTGCCTTCGGAGAATACTTGGCATCAGGTGGCAGGACTATATCTCCAACACAGAAGTCCTTGAAGCGGCCAACATCCCCAGCTTATACACACTACTGAGTCAGCGGCGCTTGAGATGGCTTGGCCATGTGAGCCGCATGGAAGATGGCAGGATCCCCAAAGACACATTGTACAGCGAGCTCGCCACTGGTATCAGACCCACCGGCCGTCCATGTCTCCGTTATAAAGACGTCTGCAAACGCGACATGAAATCGTGTGACATTGATCACAAGTCGTGGGAGTCAGTTGCCAGCATTCGCCAGAGCTGGCGGGCAGCCATAAAGACAGGGCTAAATTGTGGCGAGTCGAAGAGACTTAGTAGTTGGCAGGAAAAAAGACAGAGGCGCAAGGGGAGAGCCAACTGTGCAACAGCCCCAACAAACAAATTTCTCTGCAGCACCTGTGGAAGAGCCTGTCACTCCAGAATTGGCCTTTATAGCCACTCCAGGCGCTGCTTCACAAACCACTGACCACCTCCAGGCGCGTATCCATTGTCTCTCGAGATAAGGAGGCCCAAAAGAATTCCAGTATTAAGTGAAATGAGTGTTAAGGTAGAATATATGGTGGATCCCATTACTTGCCATTGGTGGTAGTAGGAGGGAACAAAATCTCCCTGATGGGAGGAATTTGGCTTAACAAAATGTCTAAACCGGGCCGAGTTATTTATCGTAGGAATCAGCAAGAGTCTGACATTCAGGAAGTGCTAAAAGTGCATAAAGTAGTCTCTAAGAAAGGAGGACGAAATAATAAAACTAGGCATCACAAGGCCGAAGTCAAGATAAAGGACAATGTACAGCCGACATTTTGCAAAGCTAGGCCAGTGCCTTATGCAGTTAGAAACAGTAAGTAAAGACCTAGATAGATTAGAAAGAACAGGGGCAATTACAAAGGTGAACAGTAGTGAATGAGCCGCACCCATTGAAGTGGTTCAAAAAGCACATGGGTCCATTCGAATTTGTGGGGATTATAAACAAATGGTAAATAAGGTGATTGAAAATGATACTTACCCACTGTCTATTTGTGATGATTTCTTTTCTAATTTAGCAAATGGAAGGCTGTTCAATAAAATAAATGTCAAGTGCATATTTGCACTTAGAATTAACTGACAAGAGCAAGGAATTGCTTACCATTCATAGACACAAAGGGTTGTACCAGGTGTCTACTGCTCGCACAGTTTTTCAGAGCGCCATGGATCAGATACAAAATGGGATGGAAGGAGTGTGCTGTTTCTTGGATGGCATTTTAATTAGTACTAAGATAGAGAAAGAGCACATAGTAATGTTGAACGAAGAAGGTTGAACAAAGTCCTAGATCAACTTCAACAGTATGGCATCAAAGTTAAAAAGCACAAGTGTTGCTTCATGGTGTTGAGTGTAACATATACCTGGGTCACCAAATAGATGGTGAAGGTATCCACCCAACACAGGAGAAAGTTGAGGGGATTTTAAAAGCAAAGAGACTAGAGAACAAAGAAGGACTTATAATATTCAGAGGAATTGTTGCGTTTTATTCCAAGTTTATCCCCGACTTAGCTAATACATTTGTTCCTTAACACCAACTGCTCAAAGATGGAACAGATTGGGAGTGGGCTGTGGAGTGTCACAAAGCATTTGAAGAAGTGAAAAAAGTACTGACTAGTGATGTTATTTTAACACTCTATGATCCTAAGAAACCATTGGTTTTAATGTGCAATGCCTCACCATAGGGGTTATGTGTGGTGTTACCTCAAATAATGAAAATTAGAAACATAGAAAATAGGAGCAGGAGTAGGCCATTTGGCCCTTCGAGCCTTCTCCGCCATTCATTATGATCATGGCTGATCATCCAACTTAGTAGCCTGTTCCGGCTTTCGCCCCATACCCTTTGATCCCTTTAGACCCAAGAGCTATATCTAACTCCTTTTTGAAAACATACAATGTTTTGGCCTCAACTGCTTTCTATGGTAGCGAATTCCACAGGCTCACTGCTCTCTGGGTGAAGACATTTCTCCTCATCTCAGTCCTGAAAGATTTACCCCGCTGGTGTGGAGAAGCATATGCTTCACGTACTTTAATGAAGTCAGAGGAAAATTACTCACAAATTGGAGAAAGAGGCATTAGCGATCATATATGGTGTTACAAAGTTCCATAAATATCTGTACAGTAGAAAGTTCACTTTGTTAACTGACCACCAAGTCCTTACAATCATATTTGGTTCAAAGAAGGGAGTACCCCCCCCCATCTCTAGTAGCAGCACGGCTTCAGATATGGGCATTGATTTTGATGGCCCATCAGTATTATATTAAATATCATAAGCAGATCATACAAATGCAGATCTTCTTTTGAGATTTCCTGTGAAAACTGATTCATTTTCTAGCCCATGAGTTGCCTATAAATTACTTTACAGACACACATGACATGCCAGCTTATGCCAGAGAAATTTCTAAAGCAACACGCAAGGAGGTGGTGCTCTGTACTCACTTGTGTTATGAATGGCTGGTCTAAAGAGTGTGATGATGAGAAATTGCAGGAGTATTTCACACATGGACATGAACTAAGTGTAGATCAAGACTGTCTCCTATAGGGTTTAAGAGTCATTATTCCGCCAAGGTTTAGAGAGAGATTGTTAGAGGAACTTCATCAAGAGCACACAGGGATAGTGCATATGAAAGCAGTAGCAAGAAGTTATTTTTGGTATCCAAAAGTAGATAGAGATATTGAAGAGTTGGTGAAAAGTTGTGAAGTGTGTCTCAGAATAAGAAATGATTTTATTCCATGGTCAAAGACAAGAAAACTGTGGGAATGAGCACATGTTGATTTCTTTGAAGTGGAAGGTAAAGAGTATTTTGTTTTGGTCGATAGCTATAGCAAGTGGATAAATATTGAGTTTATGCCCAATACCACAAGTACCAAAACTATTGAGGTTTTGAGAAGTTGGTTTGCAATTTATGGGTTGCCAGAAGCGTTAACATTAGATAATGGTCCACAGTTTACATCAGAAGAGTTTGAAATATTTGAATAAGAATGGAGTCAAACACACTAACACAGGCATCTACCTGGCAATGTGAAAGTTGCCCAGGTATGTCCTGTACACAAAAGGCAGGACAAATCCAACCCAGCCAATTACCACCCTATCAGTCTACTCTCGATCATCAGCAAAAGGATGGAAGGGGTCGTTGACAATGCTATCAAGCGGCACTTGCTCAGCAATAACCTGCTCAATGATGCTCAGTTTGGTTCTGCCAGGGCCACTCAGCTCCTGACCCCATTAAGGCCTTGGTCTAAATATAGACAAAGGAGTTCAACTTCAGAGGTGAGGAGAGTGACTGCACTTGACATCAAGGCAGCATATGACCGAGTATGGCATCAAGGAGCCCTGGCAAAACTGGAGTCAATGGGAATCGGGGGGAAAACTCTCTGCTGATTGGAGTCATACCTAGCACAAAGGAAGATGGCTGTGGTTGTTGGCAGTCAATCATCTCAGCTCCAGGGCATCACTGCAGAGTTCCTCAGGGTAGTGTCCTAGGCCCAACCATCTTCAGCTGCTTCATCAATGACCTTCCCTCCATCATAAGGTCAGATGTGGGGATGTTCGCTGATGATTGCACAACATTCAGCAGCATTCACGACTCCTCAGAGACTGAAGTGGCCCATGTCCATATGCCGCAAGACCTGGACAACATCCAGGCTTGGGCTGATAAGTGACAACATTCGCATCACACAAGTTAGCGCATGGCTACCGAACCTAAACCCGATGACATGTATTGGGTTAGGGTCGGGTCGGGTCGGGTCGCTCTCCCTGGTCCGACATTCGGGCTCAGGTCGGACACAGTGGCAGTGCTGCCTTTCGGTCATGGAGGGAAAGGGAAGTAATAGTAAGCGTCATTAATTTCCGGTAGTCGGGTTGGGCGCGGGAAAAAAACAAAGTACTCGGGCCCAGGTTGGGTTCGTGTTAGATGTGGTCGGGTCGGTCCCAGGTCGGGTTTAAATTGAATATCTGAGCAGGCCTTTAACACAAGTGCCAGGTAATGACGATCTCAAACAAGAGAGAATCTAACCATCTCCCCTTAACGTCCAATGGCATTACCATTGCTGAATACCCCACTATCAACATCCTGGGTGTTATCATCGACCAGAAACTGAACTAGACCAGCCACATAAATGCCGTGGCTGTAAGAGCAGGCCAGAGGCTGGGAATTCTGCAACGAGTAACTCACCTCCTGACTCCCCAAAGCCTGTCCACCATCTACAAGGCACAAGTCAGGAGTGTGATGAAATACTCTCCATTTGCCTGGATGGGTGCAGCTCCAACAACACTCAAGAAGCTCGACACCATCTAGGACTAAGCAGCCCGCTTGATTGGCACCCCATTCACAAACATTCACTCTCCACCCCCGATGCACAGCGGCAGCAGTGTGTACCATCTACAAGATGCACTGCAGCAATGTACCAAGGTTCCTTAGATAGCACCTTCTAAATCCGCGACCTCTACCACCTAGAAGGACAAGAGCAGCAAATGCATGGGAACACCACCACCTACACGTTCCCCTCAAGCCACATATCATTCTGACTTAGAACTATATCACCATTCCTTCACTGTCACTGGGTCAAAATCCTGGAACTCCCTTCCTAACAGCACTGTTGGTGTAACGACACCTCAAGGACTGCAGCGGTTCAAGTAGGCAGCTCACCGCCACCTTCTCAGGGATGGGCAATAAATGCTGGACTAGCAAGTAACACCCACATCCCATGAACGAATAAAAGAAAATCACCAAACATGGAATGGTGCTGAAGAAAGAAATGGACAAATTGTGAAGAGGTCTGTACAAAAGTATCTGCAAGGTGACAAGCTAGGCAGTAATTTTTATGTTTCTCTTCAACACAGGCTAGACAATTTTCTGTTCTCTTACAGAATAACCCGAGTCTACAACAGATTGTTCACCTTACAAGTTAGTGTTTAAACATGCTCCTAGGACAAGGTTTAGTTTGCTTAAGCCAGATGTCAACAGCAAGGTAAGAGAAAAACAAGACAGAGTGAAGATGAGTCATGATACTCGAGGCATGAAACTTAGAGAATTCAGTGCAGGTCAGAAAGTAATGGTGAAAAACCACCGAGGTGGTCAGGAGAAGTGTGTTTGGAGTTGTTGTAAAAAGACTAGGTGTATTTACATATCTAATGATGATTGCTGAGAGACTCCATTAGTGTCATGAAGATCATTTGCTTGAAAGAGGAAATCTGACAAAGGAAAAGCATGAGAAACCTCTTATAGTCCAAGTTCCTCCAGTCCCAGGTGCAAGTCAGAAAGAAAGTGAAAGTCACAAAGAAACTGAAAATTTGCCGGTATCTCAGAATCCACCAGTAAAAAAAAAGTGAGTCAGGGTCTTTGATTAAGACCAATCAATTAATTTCACAGTCCCAACCATGAAGTTGAGTGGGCAGTCAAAGTCAAGGTTCAGGGTCGACACAGTCTGAGATGTTGGAAGAGCAGAGTCAAGCTAATGAAAATGGAAGAAAATACCCAGACAGAAAGAGAAAGAAGCGAGATAGGTTAATTGAAAGTGTGTAGGAAGGAAGAAGAAATAATTTGTTTCTTTTATTACTTTTCGTCAATGATGACATTTTTGTTGAAGACATACTGGTGTTAAGGAAAAACAATTTTTTTTACATGCAAATTACTCTGGAAATATTGGTTAAATATGTTTTAGTTGTGATTACAGTAACAAGCATGCGACCCAACCTGTTAAATTTCAAGGTATTGCTATTGTATTCTGGGAAATTATGTACATGCACCATTTTATACTTACTGTATCAGTTTTTTTTAAGGGAGGGAGTCTGGTATATTGTAATATCTTTTGCATGTGGCTACGTTTGCTGACAATGCAACCACTAGGCAGAGCAGTACTTGCACATGCATAAACGCAGTCTCATACATTGAAATGTCACTGTCTGCGACGTTTTTGGCAGCTGCCAATAGTAAAGATGGCACTGCTCAATTAATTGCAAAAATGAGAACAAATGAAACGCAAATGCCCACAGTGGCTGCGATCGCCGCCTCCATCCCACCCCCAACACTACCCCGCTCCCTCACGCAGGGGAGGGGCCCAGTCTCCTCACCGCTTGCTCCCCACCTCGCCATTTCTCCCCACTTGGCCATTCGCTCCCCGCTTCACCAACCTTCCCCACCCCCACCTGTGGGTCCTCACTCCCGGCCTCACCGCTTCCTCCCATCTGCTCGCCACTCCGTCCCTCTCGCAGTCTCCCTCCCCTCCTCTGCCTATCTTATCACACTCTCTTCCCCACCAGCCACACCCCCCCACCGTTTCCCCTGTGGGGAAGAAAGGCAGCGATTGTGGGAGGGAGCAGGGAGCGGAGGCAGAGCAGAGGAGAGGAGAGGAAGCGGCAAGGCCACGAGCGATTGGTCCAAAGGTAAGTTTGGTTGGGGGGGGGGGGGGGGGGCGGTAAAGCGGGAGCGAGTGGCTGAGGAAAGGGGGAGAAATGGCAAGGCCGGGAGTGAGCGGCGACCAGACGTTGCAGCACGCAAATGATACTTTCATGCACATGCATGAATTAGTCCTGGCAAGCCGGGTGCCGACATAGGCTGCGCATGCGTAGCACTATACTGACAGCAAGAGTCCATTCTGCGCATATGTAAAGCTGGGAGTGCTCTGATGACATTGGTGCTGGTCTGCGTTGTCAGGAGTCACTTTGTTTGCATACTGCCTCTCTGCTGCCCTCTCTGTTGGGTGGCATAAATAAAAGTTTCCAACATGGCTGCGCCCATTTAAGACCATATGTAGTTTTACTCTCAATACACAACAGGAATGCCAAGGACAAGCAAGGTTTCACAATAAGTGAACTCTCACTACAGGAAAGAGCAGGTGTGTTCCTCTGGGCCCCACAAGGAAAGTGTAGGTCTTTCCTTGCCTGGGCTTCACCCCCTTCCCAATGATGCAACCCTCCTGAAATTCCCTTCCGATAACTTACCTGAGTGCCAGCCATATGACACCCAGAATTTTCTCCCACCCTGTTGCTACCTGCCAGTTTCGAGTGAGTAACTAGCCAGAGACATACAGACAATGCCCGGAGTTAAAAGATCCCAGACCTCGTGCAGCTGAGGTCAGGGGGTTTGGCACACACCTTGACTTTTACTTACTTGATTTTCACTCCAGGTTAAAACCAAGCCTAAAGAGCTCCAAGAGATGAAGGAAAGAATGTTCTATCAACATTTCTGTGGCAAAGCCTTGAAAAATGATCGATAATGGCAGTCTTTATTGTAAACAATCTTTTTTGCTGAGTTTAAACTTTGAAAACTAGTTAAATGTATTTTTCAGGAAAATATTTACAGATGCAGCATTTTGGTTGCTGGATCTTACCCTAAAGTATTCCTTTAAAAACCATGCTTGTAAAAAGCAAAATAAAATGTGAACTATTATGGAGGAATTGATTGGGTTTGTTATTTTGTCAGGCAAAATAGAGGAAGCTTTCTTCTGGATATGGTTAATGCTGTACTTCCCCCTGAAGAGTGAGAGGAAATGCTCCAGCACACAGTACTAACATGCTCACCTTGATGAACATAAAGCCCACCAAAAAGTAAGACAGAGAACTTACCCAGTAGGGAGAGTAATAGAATGCACTCAGGACATTAATCAGTCCTGTATGAACTGAAATAAAAAACTCATGCTGCTAATCTGCAAAATGTTACTATCGTACATGAAACAAACCCAATGGCACTTACATTAGAATACAATTCACAATGCGCCATATTCCTCGACTGCCTCTTAAGTTATAGCTATATCAATGCAATGAAAAGAGGAGATCTAAAGAATGAATTCCACATTAGAAATAGACTAACATTGAACTGGAATTAAGAGGTGTATAACCACTTACCTACCAACAAAACTTATGGATTTTGGGTTTTGGATCAGACTTTGGGGTCAAATGGGGGTCACAACTCCGCAATGTGTGGGAAACAGTCACCCAGCAGTGATTTTTCCCTATTGGGGAGGCAGCGGCATGGTGGTGTTGTCGCTGGACTAATAACCCAGAGATCCAGGGTATTGCTCCGAGGACATGGGTTCGAATCCCACCACAGCAGAAGGTGGAATCTGAATTAATAAAAATCTGGAATTAAAAGATAGTCTAATGATGGCCATGAAATCATTGCCAATTGTTGTAAAAACCCATCTGGTTCACTAATGTCCATTAAGGAAGGAGATCTGCTGTCCTTACCTGGTCTGGCCTACATGTGACTCCAGACTGATAGCAATATGGTTGACTCTTAACTGACCTCTGAAATGGCCGAGCAAGCCACTCAGTTGTATCAAACTGCTGCAAAGTCAATAAGGAATGAAACCAGACAGACCAGGCACCAGAAACGACAATGGCAAACCCAGCCCTGTTGACCCTGCGAAGTCCTCCTTACTAACCTCTGAGGGCTTGTGCCAAAGTTGGGAGAGCTGTCCCACAGACTAGTCAAACCACAGCCTGACATTGTCTGTAAGGTATGATTCAGTGAATATGACTATGTCCCAGAAACCACCATCACCATCCCTGGATACCTCCTGTCCCATCGGCGGGACAGGCCCAGCAGAGGTGGCAGCACAGTGGCATTCAGTCTGAAGGAAGTTGCCCTGGGAGTCCTCAACAATCAACTCCAGACCCCATGAAGTCTCATGGCATCAAGTTAAACATGGGCAAGGAAATCTCCTGCTGATTACCACCTATCGCCCCACCCCATCCCCCAACTCAACTGATGAATCATGTTGAGCAGCACTTGTAGGAAGCACTGAGAGTGGTAATGGCACAGAATGTACTCTGGGTGGAGGACTTCAATGTCCATCACCAAGAGTGGCTCGATAGCACCACTACTGACCAAGCTGGCCGAGTCCTAAAGGACACAGCTGCTGGACTGGGTATGCGGCAGGTGGTGAGGGAACCAACTAGAGGGAAAAATATACATGGCCTCATCCTCATCAATCTGCCTGCTGCAGATGCATCTGTCCATGACAGTATTGGTAGGAGTGACCTCCACACAGTTCTTGTGGAGACAAAGCCCCGCCTTCACATTGAGGATACCCTCCATCGTGTTGTGTGGCACTACCACCAGGCTAAATGGGATAGTTTTCGAACAGATCTAGCAATACAAATCTGGGCATCCATGAGGCGGTGTGGACCATCAGCAGCAGAATCGTACTCAACCACAATCTGTATTCTCATGGCTCGGCATATCCCCCACTCTACCATTACCATCAAGCCGAGGGATCACACTGGTTCAATGAAAAGTACAGGAGGGCATGCCAGGAGCAGCACCAGGCATACCGAACAATGAGGTGTCAACCTGGTGAAGCTTCAACCCAGGACTAATTGCGTGCCGAACAGCATAAGCAGCATGCGGTGGACAGAGCTAAGCGATCCCACAACCAGTTGTGAATGGTGGCGAACAATTAAACAACTAACTGGAGGAGGTGGCACCACAAATATCCCCATCCTCAATGATGGGGGAGCCCGGCACATCAGTGCGAAAGATAAGGCTGAAGCATTTGCAACAATCTTCAGCCAGAAGTACCAAGTTGATCAATTCGATTCACTTCCGCGTGATATCAAGAAACGACTGAAGGCACTTGATACTGCAAAGGCCCTGACAACATTCCGGCAATAGTACTGAAGAAATGTGCTCCAGAACTTGCTGTGCCACTAGCCAAGCTGCTCTAATACAGCTACAACACTGGCATCTACCCGGTAATGTGGGAAATTGCCCAGGTATGTCCTGCACACCAACAGCAGGACAAATCCAACTTGGCCAATTACTGCCCTATCAGTCTACTCTCGATCATCAGCAAAAGCGATGGAAGGGGTCGTCGACAGTGCTATCAAGCAGCACTTGCTCAGCAATAACCTGTTCACTGACTCTCAGTTTGGTTCGGCCAGGGCCACTCAGTTCCTGACCTCATTACAGCCTTGGTTCAAACATAGACAAAAGAACTAAACTCCAGAGGTGAGGAGAGTGACGGCCCTTGACAGAGTATGGCATCAAGGAGCCCTAGCAAAACTGGAGTCAATGGGAATCAGGGGAAAAACACTCTGCTGTTTGGAGTCATACCTAGCACAAAGGAAGACAGTTGTGGTTGTTGGAGGTCAATCATCTGAGCTCCAGGACATCACTGCAGGAGTTCCTCAGGGTAGTGTCCTAGGCCCAACCACCTTCAGCTGCTTCATCAATGACCTTCCCTCCATCATAAGGTCAAAAGTGGGGATGTTTGCTGATGATTGCACAATGTTCAGCAACATTCATGACTCCTCAGATACAAAAGCAGCCCATGTTCATATGTAGCAAGACCTAGACAACATCCAGGCTTGGGCTGATAAGTGGCAATGACCATCTCCAACAAGAGAGAATATAACCATCTCCCCTTGACATTCAATGGCATGACCATTGCTGAATCCCCCACTATCAACATCCTGGGGGTCATCATCGACCAGAAACTCAAGTAGACTAGCCACATAAATGCCCTGGCTACAAGAGCAGGTCAGAGGCTGGGAATTCTGCGGCGAGTAACTCACTTCCTGACTCCCCAAAGCCTGTCCATCAACTACAAGGCACAAGTCAGAAGTGTGATGGAATACTCTCCATTTTCCTGGATGGGTGCAGCTTCAGCACTCAAGAAGCTCAACACCATCTAGGACAAAGCAGTCCGCTTGATTGGCATTCCATCCACAAACATTCACTCCCTCCACCACCGACGCACAGTGGTAACAATGTGTACCATCTACAAGATACATTGCAGCAACTCACCAAGTCTCCTTCGATAGCACCTTCCAAACCTACGACCTCTACCACCTGGAAGGACAAGGGCAGCAGATGCATGGGAACACCACCGCCTGCAAGTTCCCCTCTAAGCCACACACCATCCTGACTTGGAACTATATCACCGTTCCTTCACTGCCGCCGGGTCAAAATCCTGAACTCCCTTCCTATCAGCACTGTAGGTGTACCTACACCACATGGACTGCAGCGGTTCAAGAAGGCAGCTCACCACCACCTTCACAAGGGCAATTAAGGATGGGCAATAAATGCTGGCCGAGCCAGCGACGCCCACATCTCAGGAACGAATAAAAAAAAATTGGCCAATTAGTGGCCAAAGGGCAGGCTCACCATCCAATTAAGGGCAACAGGTGGGCTTTCGAAGCTGGACGGTCAATACGAGGCCCTCCAGCTCGAAAGGAGATGAAGCTTGCAGTTCATATAAGAGAGAAAAAGGGTGCCTCCATATTCGCCCCCAGCGGGAGCTGAAAGTCCTGCCCGTGACGTTAATAGGCAGCAAGATAGATACAAATAAAGTAAAATTAGCTTGCACTTAAAGAGCACCTTTCACATCCACAAGATGTCCTAAAGTGTTTGAGGCATTGAAGCATTGATATTTGGAATTTTTTTTTAATTCTTTCCTGGGATGTGGCCGTTGCTGGCATTTTTTGCGCATCCCTAATTTCCCTTGACAACTGAGTGGCTTGCTAGGCCATTTCCGAGGATAGTTAAGAGTCAACCTTATTCCTGTGGGTCTGGAGTCACATGTAGGCCAGACCGGGTAAGGATGGCAGATTTCCTTCCCTAAAGGTCATTAGTGAACCAGATTGTTTTTTACGACAATCAATGATAGCTTCAAAGTACTATTACTGGGACTAGCTTTCAATTCCAGATTTTTTTTAAATTAATTGAACTTAATTAATTAATTGAATTTAAATATTCCCTGCTGTCGTGGTGGGAATTGAACCTGTGTCCCCAGGGCAATGGCTTGGGCCACTGGATTACTAGTTCAGTGACATTACGACTGCGCTTCCTTCTCAACCTTTAAAATCTATGGTAGCTCATAAGGGGAAGTCATGTCTAATGAACCGAGCTGAATTTTTTTGTGAGGAGGTGACAAACATGGTAGATAAGGGATAATTAAAAAAAATACTGCAGATGCTGGATATCTGAAATGAAAACAAAAAGAGCTGGAAATACTCAGCAGGTCTGGCAACATCTGTGGTGAGAGAAACAGAGTTAATATTTCAGGTCAGTGACCTTTCATCAAAACTGGCAAAGTTTTTATGGTAGATAAGGGAGTGTCTATGGATGTTATTTATATGGACTACCAGAAAGCATGACAAGCTTCCACATACATTTTTGAAAAAAAAAGTACACATGGAATTGGATGTAGCCTATTGGAAAGATAGGGATCAGTCAGGTGGGAAGCAGAGAGTAGGGATAATGATTATGTGCTCAAATTGGCAGGATGTGACTAGTGGTGTCCCCCAAGGATCTGTACTAGGGCCTCAGCTTTTCACTATATTTATAAATGACTTTAGTTGAAGGAATAGCAAGCCATACATCCAAGTTTGCAGACACCAAGTTAGGAGGCACAGTAAATCGTGCAGATTGAAACAAAATGGTGTAAAGGGAAATTGATAGATTAAGTTGACTGGGCAAAACTGTGGCAGATGAGTTCAATGTGGTCAGGTGTGAGGTCATCCACTTTGAACCTAAGAAATATCAGGTTATTTTCTAAACTGAGAGAAGCTAGTAACTGAAGCTGAGCAGAGAGATTTAGGAGTTCAGATGTTATACTCAAGAAAGCCAATTGGTGAGGGATAAAACTGAAGCCAATCTTTTCTTCGTCTAACATTTATTTACGGAGTAAAAATATTACAAGCATACACCTCCTTACTCAACTACAACCCAGTTTCAGTGAGTCTCTCTTTACATTTGCTCAAGTGAAACCCAATTAATGCCCTCAACCTGCATATAATTAAACACAATGAATATACAATTAGCAGATTCCCTTCTTTCTCTTTAAATAAAAATTAGAGTTAATATGCACAACCAAAATGTCAAAACAAATCAAAAAACTTCCATATTCTGTATTAAGCATTACATTGAGAGACACCCCTCCTCCAAGACCCCTAACAATTTCTGCATACATTTATTTCTATTAGTAAAACACTTAAAGACAGTTGATGACTTGCAACCACCCATTTAATTTTGCAATCCATAATCCTTTCTTACTCATATGTTTCATACAGCATGCATTATTCCACAATGAACGATTATCTACATAACATTCAATGGGTATACTATCTTCATTCTGCCCCTTGTATAGAATCACACTTAAAATATTTGACAAATAGAATCCCACATCCACTGCCTCCAGAAGAGCCAGTGTTTCAGCAGCTAAAATACTTTTAACAACCCATTTTATTTCTTAGCTTCCCAAGCTAAGGAACATTTCCCATTTTCATCCATCAGAAATATTATGAAACCAGCTATGGTAGGATACCCATCAGGAAGATTAGCATGTGAAGCATTGCTAAAAATGACTAGTTTCATATTCTTTGCCAATTGTCTATCTAACTTTGAGACAATTTGCTTTTTTGCCTCTGAATCTTATCACCTGATGTCATCGATACTTGCCTAACACTCTGATGAGAAACATCAGGTTTTGTTAAGGGAATATAATAATGTCCTGAAACCACTGAATTTCCAAAAGTAATTGCCTCATCATGCTCCGTGTCAAGTTTCATTTGTAGCTTTTTCATGGAAGGTATTACACTAGAGGCTACATCAGGACTGATAAAGTGCCTTACTCCAGCTATTTTACATGGAATTACAACTCTCTTTACTGACCTCAATGTGTTGTCATCACCAAACCGAAAGCAAGTAGTATTTTTCTACTCCAGAACCTTGTGTTGATCCTCACCACTCAGTGAATCGAGATAACATTTTAACCAATCTGTTCAGCACACTCTTCAAGTGCAAGCACTATCTAGCACAGCACAGTTGAATGAGTCTGTGACTAACACATCATCATTACTAAAACTCCTTGTGACCAGTACAATTTGTTCAGTTTCATCACTATCTTCATATCCTACCTTAGAATTCTCTTCTCCGCTTTGGGCAGTTCATTGCATAATGATCCTTTGAGTCACACCTGGAGCACATATTAACAGTTATAGAGTCATAGAGTCGTACAGCATAGAAACAAGCCATTCGACCCACCACGTCCATGCCGACCATAATGCCTACCTATACTAATCCCATCTGCCTGCATTAATTCCATATCCCTCTATGCCTTGCTCATTCAAGTACCTGTCCAGATGCTTCTTAAATGTTGCTACTGTTCCTGCCTCCACCACCTCCTCAGGCAGCTCATTTCAGATACCCACTATTCTTTGTGCGAAAAATTTATCCCTTTGATCTCCTCCCTCTCACCTTAAATCTATGCCCTCTAGTTTTAGTCACCTCTACCATGGGAAACAGACTCTGGCTAGCGACCCAATCTATGCCTGTCATAATTTTATATACCTCTATCATGTCCCCTCTCAGCCTCCTTCGCTCCAAGGAAAACAGACCCAGCCTATTCAAACTCTCTTTATAACTCAAGCCCTCCAAACCAGGCAACATCCTTGTGAATCTTTTTTGCACCCTCTCTCACTTAATCACATCTTTCCTGCAGTGTGGCAACCAGAACTGTACACAGTACTCCAAATGCGGCCTAACCAACGTTATGTACAACTGTAACATGACGTCCCAACTCTTGTACTCAATGCCTCGGCCGATGAAGGCAAGCATGCCATATGTCTTCTTCACCACCCTGTCTACCTGTGTTGCCACTTTCAGGGAACTATGTAGTTGCACCCCAAGGTCTCTCTGCTCAACAACACTCCCCAAAATGCATCACTTTGCACTTGTATGCGTTAAATTCCATTTGCCAATCCCTTGCCCACTTTCCCAGTTGATCTATATCCTGTTGTAACCTTAGACAACTTTCTTCACTGTCCACTACACCACCAATTTTGGTGTCATCTGCAAACTTACGAATTATGCCCCCTACATTCACATCCAAGTCATTAATATATGTGACAAACAATAGAGGGCCCAGCACCGATCCCTGCGGCACACCAATGGTCACGGCCTCCAATCTGAAAAACAACCCTCCACTACCACCCTCTGTCTCCTATCACCAAGCCAATTTTGTATCCAATTGGCTAGCTCACCCTGGATCCCATGTGTTCGAACCTTCTGGACCAGCCTACCAGTTCCTTTGCCATTCCTGGTATTAATTCACCTATTATTTCTGTTCCAATTCTGGCTTCTGGTGTAACAGTCAGATCTACCCAAGGTGCTGTCATCCTGATTCTGCCTATCTATAATCCTTCCATTGTACTGGCGCCGGCTTCCAGTATCTGGACCATTTCAAAATCCAGCAATCACTGAATCCTCTATTCTTTGCTTCACCACAAAAATAGCCAATTTGTTCCATCAAGGTTGCAAGAAATGGTCATTTACCCAGGGATCTTTTTCAAGGCAGCAGACATTTAATCCAACAGGGAGTCTCTCTCTCTCTCTCTCTGAGAACCTATCACCAGTTATAACCAGGAGCCTGTTCATATGTGACACCTTAGCACAATCCGGCAATTTAAATGCTAGCACTGAACCAGGGATCTCTAAATAGAATCTCCTCAATCGTTTATACAATCTATTAAAGTCCATGATACATTCGTCTATTGAATAACCATCTGTTTTCTGAAATCTATCAAAGTCTGACCACATCTCGTCTGACCACACCTCACAGGCATTGACTAGATCATCTTTCGTGTAAATGTCATACATGAACTCCAGCAGAAGATCCAAACCTTCATCAGTATCCAACTGCTGGACATGCAGCTGAAAAATATTTTTATTTATAATTATACTCCTGGTTGGAAGCAACAATGCCAAGGCCATACCTTGTTTCTTCTTTGGTAGGGACGTAACACATATAAGAACATAGGATCAGGAGTAGACCATACGGCCCCTCAAGACTGCTCCGCCATTCAATTATGGCTGACTCTTGACCTCAACTCCACTTTCCCATCCGCTCCCCATATCCCTTCATTCCCTGACGGACCAAAATTTGTCTATCTCAGCCTTAAATATATTCGACGGAACATCCACAACCCTCTGAGGTAGAGAATTCCAAGGACCCTTTGAGAGGAGACATTTCTCCTCATTTCAGTCCAAAGTGATCAGCCCCTTATTTTGAGACTGTGCCTGTGATCAGGATTCCCCAGCCAGGGGAAACAACCCCTCAGTGTCTACTCCATCAAACCCCTTCAGAATCTTGTGTTTTTCAATGAAATCGCCTTTCACTCTTCTAAATTTCAGAGAGTATGGACCCAATTTACTCAGCCTCTCATTGTAGGACAACCCTCTCATCACAGGAACAAATCTAGAGAACCTTCACTATACTGCCTCCAATGCAAGTATATCCTTCCTTAAATATGGAGACCAAAACTGCCCCCACAGTACTCCAGGTGTGGTCTCACCAAAGCGCTATATAATTGCAGCAAGACTTCCTTATTCTTTTACTCTAATGCCCATTACAATAAAGCCCTAAAGCCCAACATGCCATTTGCCTTCCTAATTGCTTGCTGTACCTGCATGCTAACTTTGTGTTCCCTTTTCGAGTACACCCAAGTCCCTCTGAACAACAACATTTACACGTTTCACTCCTTTAAAAAATATTCTGATTTTCTATTCTTACTACCAAAATGAATAACCTTACACTTCCCCACATTATTACTCCATGTGCCACCTTGTTTCCTACTCACTTAGGCTGCCTATATCTCTTTGCAGCCTCTTGGTGTCCTCCTTATCGTTAGCAAACTCAGATACATTACTCTTGGCCTCTTTATCTAAGTCATTAACATAGATTCTAAATAGCTGAGGCCTCAGCACTGATCCATGTGGCACTCCACTAGTCACAGCCTGCCAACTTGAAAATGTCCCATTTATCCCTACACTCTGCTTCCTGTCTGTTAACCAATCCTCATTGGGATGTACGGTCTATGTACCTGGCATCACAACAGCACTGGAATTCACATACCACGTAACTCATTTATGTGGCAGGCAGAGCATCTTTTTGGCTTGACGGCAGCATCCTGTTAGTGGAAAATACCACTTCCATTGCTATGGCATAGTAGCAGTTTGAAATGGCTAGCTTTACCTGTTGATCAAGGTTTTTTGAGATACCTTACCCTTCCTGGGTAATCTGAGGTAGAGTGGGAACTTTTCAGATCCGAAAGTGGCCATTCGTGAGTATGCGCAATACACAAAATGCAATGATCTGATTGGGATAGCTAGTATCCTGTAGGATAGTTTTGATGCGCTCTATTTCAGGATTATGATCAAAAGTACACTGTGCCAGCCCAGAGTAGAGGAATGGCAAAGTGTTATACAATGGGGATCTGGGTGGCATTCATAGGAAGCAGAGTCAAATGAGGCACACATGGACAGCCCATCCGAAACACAGAAACAAAGCAACATAGAAAATAGGAGCAGAAGTAGGCCATTGGGCCCTTCGGGCCTGCTCCGCCATTCAAAAAGGATCATGGCTCATCGTCTAATTCAGTCCCCTGTTCCCGCTTTCTCCCTGTATCCATTGATCTCTTTGACAGTAAGAAATATATCTATCTCCTTCTTGAATATATTTAATGACTTGGCCTCCACTGCCTTCTGCAGTAGAGAATTCCACAGGTTCACCAACCTCTGAGTGAAGAATTTTCTCCTCATCTCAGTTTTAAATGGCATTCCCTGTATCCTGAGACTGTGACATCTGGTTCTGGACTCCCCAGCCATCGGGAACATCCATCTAGCCTGTCTAGTCCTATTAGAATGTTATAGGTTTCTATGAGATCCCCTCTCATTCTTATAAACTCTAGTGAATATAGGCCTAGTCAACCCAATCTCTCCTCAAATGTCAATCCTGCCATCCCAGGAATCAGCCTAGTAAATCTTCTTTGCGCTCTGTCCATGGCAAGAACATCCTTCCTCAGATAAGGAAACCAAAACTGCACACAATACTCCAGATGTGGTCTCACCAAGGCCCTGTATAACTGCAGTAAGACGTCCTTGCTCCTTTACTCAAATCCGCTTGCAATGAAGGCCAACATACCATTCGCCTTCCTAATTGCTTGCTGCACCTGAATGCTTGCTTTCAGCGACTGGTGTACAAGGCCAACCAGGTCTCATTGCACTTCCCCCTTTCCCAATCTATCACCATTCAGATAATAATCTTCCTTTCTGTTTTTACAACCAAAGTGGATAACCTCACAATTATCCACGTTATATTGCATCTGCCATGCATTTGCCCACTCACCCAACTTGTCCAAATCACATTGGAACCTCTTTGCATCCTCCTCACAGCTCACATTCCTCCCAGCTTTGAGTCATCTGCAAACTTGGAAATGTTATATTTAGTGCCCTCACCCAAGTCATTAATATATATTGCGAATAGCTGGGGCTCAAGCACTGATCCCTGCGGTACCCCACTAGTCACTGCCTGCTGCCCAGAAAAAGACCTGTTTATTCCTTCTCTCGGTTTCCTGTCTGTCAAGCCATTCTCAATCCATGTCAGTATATTACCCCCAGAGTCTATAAAATTTTGGAAGATGACCACCAATGCATCCACTATTTCCAGGGCCACTTCCTTTAGTACTGTGGGATGTCGATTATCAGGCCCTGGGGATTTGTCGGCCATTAACCCCATTAACTTCCCTAGCACTATTTTTTTTTTTACTAATACGGATTTCCTTCAGTTCCTCCCTCTTATTAGACCCTTGGTTCCCTAACATTTCTGGGAGGTTATTTGTGTCCTCCTTTGTGAAGACAGAACCAAAGTATGTGTTAATTCCATTTAATGGATGTGCTGGCTGTCTCTTCCCTTCCTCTTCCTACTCCTGCTCCTCCTGCAGTGCTCACA
This sequence comes from Heterodontus francisci, assembly GCF_036365525.1. Lineage (NCBI taxonomy): Eukaryota > Metazoa > Chordata > Chondrichthyes > Heterodontiformes > Heterodontidae > Heterodontus > Heterodontus francisci. Next base: position 48,512,929 of record NC_090390.1, read on the forward strand.
GAATCCCTGGTTGCAAGGGCTGGGCCCTCATGATGATTAGAATCACAGAATTGTTACAGCACAGAAGGAGGCTATTCAGCCCATCTTGTCTGCACTGGCTCTCCGAATGAGCAATTCACCTACTGCCATTCCCCCTGCCTTCTCCCCGTAACCCTGCACATTCTTCCTTTTCAGTTAACAGTCTAATTCTCTTTTGAATGCCTCGATTGAACCTGCCTCCATCACACTCTCAAGCAGTGCATTCCAGATCCTAACCACTTACTGTGTAAATAGGTTTTTCCTCATGTCGCTTTTGATTCTTTTGGCAATCACTTGAAATCTGTGCCCTCTCGTTATTGATCCTGTCATGAGTGGGAACAGTTTTTCCCTATCCACTCTGTCCAGACCCCTCATGGTTTTGAATACTTCTATCAAATCTCCTCTCAGCCTTCTCTTCTCCAAGGAAAGCAGTTCCAACTTCTCCAAATCTACCTTCATAACTGAAGTTCCTCATCCCTGGAACCATTCTTGCGAATCTTTTCTGTAGTCTCTCCAATGCCTTCACATCTTTCCTAAAGTGTGATGCCCAAAACTGGACGCAATATTCCAGCTGAGGCCGAACTAGTGTTCTATACAAGTTCAACATAACCTCTTTGCTCTTGTACTCTATGTCCCTATTAATAAAGCCTAGGATAATGTATGCTTTATTAACCACTCTCTCAACCTGTCCTGCCACCTTCAATGACTTATGCACATATACACACAGGTGCCTCTGGTCTTGCAACCCCACAGAGTTGTATCCTTTACGTTATGTTGCCTCCATGTTCTTCCTACCAAAATGAATCATTTCACATTTCTCCACATTGAACTTCATCTACCACCTATCCGCCCATTCCACCAACTTGTCTATGTCCTTTTGAAGTTCTACACTAGCCTCCTCACAGTTCCCATTTGTTCCAAGTTTTGTAACATCCACAAATTTTGAAACTGTGTCCTGTGCATCAAGGTCTGGGTCATTAATATAGGTCAGGAAGAGCAAAGTCCCAACACTGACCTCTGGGGAATTCCAATATAAATTTTCCTCCAGCCCAAAGAACATCCATTAACCAGTACTCTCAGTTTCTTGTCACTCAGCCAATTTCGTATCCATGTTGCTACTGTCCATTTTGTTCCATGAGCTATAATTTTGCTCACAAGTCTGTTGTGCAGCACTCTATCAAATGTCTTTTGGAAGTCAATGTACACCACATCAACAGCATTGTCCTCATCAACCCTCTCTGTTACCTCTTCAAAAAATTGCAGCAAGTTAGTTAAACATGATTTTCCCTTAATGAATCCCTGCTGGCTTTCCTTAATTAACCCGCATTTTTCCATGCAACTATTGATTTGGTCCCGAATTATTGTTTGTCGAAGTTTCCCTGCCACCAAAGTTAAACTGACTGGCCTGTAGTTGCTGGGCTTATCTTTACACCCTTTTTTGAACAAGGGTGTAACATTTGCAATTCTCCAGTCCTCTGGCACCACCTGCATCTAAGGAAGATTGGAAAATTATGGCCAGTTCGTCTGCAATTTCCACTCTCACTTCCCTCAGTATCTTTGGATGCATCTCATCCGGCCCTGGTGCTTTATCAACTATAAGGACAGACAGCCTATCGAATCATAGAGTCATAGAGTCATAGAGTTAGACAGCACAGAAACAGGCCCTTCGGCCTATCGCGTCCATGCTGGCCAACAAGCACCTATCTATTCTAATCCCATTTTCCAGCACTTGGCCCGTAGCCTTGTATGCTATGGCTTTTCAAGTGCTCATCTAAATACTTCTTAAATGTTGTGAGGGTTCCTGCCTCTACCACCCCTTCAGGCAGTGTGTTCCAGATTCCAACCACCCTCTGGGTGAATTTTTTTTTTCCTCAAATCCCCTCTAAACCTCCTGCCCCTTACCTTAGGTCTATACTCCCTGATTATTGACACCTCCACTAAGGGAAAAAGTTTCTTCTTATCTATCCCCCTCATAATTTTGTCTACATCAATCAGGTCCCCCTAATATCTCCTCCTTATCAATTTTAAATCCTTCTTGTGCATTAACTACCCCTCTTTCACTCTGGCCCGGGTAGCATCTTCTTCCTTGGTAAAGACAGATGCAAAGTATGCATTTAATGTCTCAGCTATTCCCCCGCCTCAATGCGTAAATCCCCCTTTTGGTCCCTAATCGGCCCACGCTTCCTTTTACTACCCTTTCACTATTTATATACCGAGAGAAGACTTTGGGATTCCCTTTTATGCTAGCAGCCAGTCTCTTTTCACACTCTCTCTTTGTTTTTTACTTCCTCTCTGAAGCTTCTATAGTCAGCCTGGTTCTCCATTGTATTATCTACCTGATATCTGTCACCAGCACACTTTTCTTCTTCATCTCCATTTCTATCTCTTTTGTCATCCAGAAAGCTATGGATTAATTTGCCCTCCGCGACACCCTGGTCCACTCCTCCATTACCCCCACCACCTCGTCCCCGTCCCATGGCACCTTCCCCTGCAATCGCAGGAGGTGTAATACCTGCCCATTTACCTCCTCTCTCCTCACTATCCCAGGCCCCAAACACTCCTTTCAGGTGAAGCAGCAATTTACTTGTACTTCTTTCAATGCAGTATACTGTATTCGCTGCTCACAGCGTGGTCTCCTCTGCATTGGGGAGATCAAGCGCAGACTGGGTGACCGCTTTGCGGAACATCTCCGCTCAGTCCGCAAGCAGGACCCTGAGCTTCCAGTTGCTTGCCATTTCAACACTCCCCCCTGCTCTCATGCTCACATCTCTGTCCTGGGATTGCTGCAATGTTCCAGTGAACATCAACGCAAGCTCGAGGAACAGCATCTCATCTACCGATTAGGCACACTACAGCCTGCCGGACTGAACATTGAGTTCAATAATTTCAGAGCATGACAGCACCCCATTTTACTTTCATTTTTAGTTATTTTTTTCTTCCTTTTTTTTTACATTCTTTTTTACATTTTTTACAATTTTTTTTTTTGCATTTAGTTCATTTCATCTTAGTTTGTTCAGTTTGCTTACCCACTGTTTTTCTTCAGGTTTGCACTTGCTGCTGTTCAATATTCAGTGTATTCACACCTAATCTGTACTGATGCTTTGTCTTTCAACACACCATTAACATATTGTTTGCCTTTGCTCCGTGACCTTTTGGTCAGCTATGTGGCCTGGTCCAATCTAGACCTCCTTTGTTATCTCTTGCCCCACCCCCACCTCACTTGCTTATAACCTGTGGCTTTTCTAATATTTGTCAGTTCCGATGAAGGGTCACTGACCCGAAATGTTAACTCTGCTTCTCTTTCCACAGATGCTGCCAGACCTGCTGAGTGGTTCCAGCATTTCTTGTTTTTATTACAGATTTCCAGCATCCGCAGTATTTTGCTTTTAGATTAATTTGCCCTACCTTTCCCCTTTGAGGGAATATACATTGACTGTGTCCGAAATACCTCTTCTTTGAAGGTAGCCCATTGTTCAGCTACTGTTTTTCCTGCCAACCTCTTTGATTCCAATTTATTCTGCCCAGATCCATTCTTACCCTGTTGAAGTTGGTTTTCCCCAGTTAAATAATCTTACGCTAGATTGTTCTTTGGCCTTTTCCATAATCATCCTAAATCTTGTAGTACAATGATCACTGTCCCCTAAATGTTCTCTGACTGATATCTGATCCACTTGGCCCACCGCTTTCCCAAGAACCAGGTCGAGCAGTGCCTCCACTCTTGTTGGACTGGAAACATACTGATGTAGAAAATTTTTCTGAACACACTCTAGGAACTTTTGCCCCTCTCTGCCCTTTACACTACGACTACCCCAGTCTATATTTGGATAATTAAAGTTCCCCCATTATAACTATAATTCTTGCATCTCTCTGTAATTTCCTTGAAAATTTGTTCCTCTTCATCCTTCCCACTAGTTGGTGCCCTAAACACGACACCAAGTAAATAACTGCACGCTTTTCATTCCTGAGCTACAGCCAAATAGCTTCCGTCCTAGACCCCTCAGGAATATCCCCTCTCTCCCCAGCACTGCAATGCCCTCTTAATCAATACTACAGTCATAGAGACATAGAGAGATACAGCACAGAAACAGGCCCTTCAGCCCACCGAGTCTGTGCCGACCATCAACCACCCATTTATACTAATCCTACATTAATCTCATATTCCCTACATCATCCCCACCTTCCCTCAATTCTCCTATCACCTACCTACACTAGGGGCAATTTGCAATGGCCAATTTACCTCTCAACCTGCAAGTCTTTGGCTGTGGAAGGAAACCGGAGCACCCAGCGGAAACCCACGCAGTCACAGGGAGAACTTGCAAACTCCACACAGGCAGTACCCAGAACCGAACCCGGGTCGCTGGAGCTGTGAGGTTGTGGTGCTAACCATTGCACCACTGTGCCGCTCCTCCCCCTTTTCTTCATTTTCTATCCTTCCTGAACACCTTGCATCCAGGAATATTTAATAACTAGTCCTGCCATTCTTTGAGCTAGGTCTCCATTATAGCCACACCATCCTATTTCCACATGTCAATCTGCACCTGCAACCCACCAATCTTATTAACAACACTCTCTACATTCACATACATGCACATAAACCACTATTTAGAATTTATTACTTTCTCCCTTATTCTGACCCCACCTAATAACTTACTATTCCCTACTCTAGTGCTATCTCTCCCAGTATTCTGTGCACCTTGGTATTCCTCTGATATTTCCTCCTGGTTCCAAGAACCATGCCAAGTTAGTTTAAACCCTGCCCAATAGCACAAGCAAATCACCCCGCAAGGAAATTTGATCCAGCTCTGTTCAGGTGCAACCCATCCCGCCTGTAAAGGTCCCACCTCTTCCAGACCTGGTCTTAGTATTCCAGAAATCTCAAGCCCTCTCCCCTGCACCGTCTTTCTCGAGGCAATCATCTGCACGATCCCATTTCTTGTGCGTGGTACAGGGAGTAATCCGGAGATTCCTACTTTTGAGGTCCTGCTTACTAATTTCTTACCTAGCTCACTAAACATCTTTCTGCAGGACCACATCCCTCTTCTTACCTATGTTGTTGGTACCAATGTGGACCACGACTGCTGGCTGTTCATCAACCCCCCTTTGGGTGCTCTGCAGCCGTTCCGTGACATCCATGACCCTGGCACCAGGGAAGCAACCTGGATTCACATCTGTGGCTGCAGAAATGCCTGTCTGTGCCCCTGACTATTGAATCTCCCATCACTATCGCGCTTCCAGTCTTCTTTGTGCCCGCCTGTGCAGCAGAGCCACCCGTGGTGCCCTGGCCTTGGCTGTGGCTGCACACAAAGAACAAAGAACAGTACAGCACAGTAACAGGCCATTCGGCCCTCCAAGCCTGCGCCGATCTTGATGCCTGCCTAAACTAAAACCTTCTGCACTTCCGGGGACCATATCCCTCTATTCCCATCCTATTCATGTATTTGTCAAGATGCCTCTTAAATGTCGCTATCGTACCTGCTTCCACTACCTCCCCCGGCAGCAAGTTCCAGGCACTCACCACCCTCTGTGTAAAGAACTTGCCTCGCACATCCCCTCTAAACTTTGCCCCTCTCACCTTAAACCTATGTCCCCTAGTAACTGACTCTTCCACCCTGGGAAAAGGCTTCTGACTATCCACTCTGTCCATGCCGCTTATAACTTTGTAAACCTCTATCATGTCGCCCCTCCACTTCCGTCGTTCCAGTGAAAACAATCTGAGTTTATCCAACCTCTCCTCATAGCGAATGCCCTCCAGACCACGCAACATCCTGGTAAACCTCTTCTGTACTCTCTCCAAAGCCTCCACGTCCTTCTGGTAGTGTGGCGACCAGAATTGCACGCAATATTCTAAGTGTGGCCTAACTAAAGTTCTGTACAGCTGCGGCATGACGTGTCAATTTTTATACTCTATGCCCCGACCGATGAAGGCAAGCATGCCGTATGCCTTCTTGACTACCTCATGCACCTGCGTTGCCACTTTCAGTGACCTGTGGACCTGTATGCCCAGATCTCTCTGCCTGTCAATACTCATAAGGGTTCTGCCATTTACTTTATACTTCCCACCTGCATTAGACCTTCCAAAATGCATTACCTCACATTTGCCCAGATTAAACTCCATCTGCCATTTCTCCGCCCAAGTCTCCAACCGATCTATATCCTGCTGTATCCTCTGACAATCCTCATCACTCTCCGCAACTCCACCAACCTTTGTGTCGTCCGCAAACTTACTAATCAGACCAGCTACATTTTCTTCCAAATCATTTATATTTACTACAAAGAGCAAAGGTCCCAGCACTGATCCCTGCGGAACACCACTAGTCACATCCCTCCATTCAGAAAAGCACCCTTCCACTGCTACCCTCTGTCTTCTATGACTGAGCCAGTTCTGTATCCATCTTGCCAGCTCACCTCTGATCCCGTGTGACTTCACCTTTTGTACCAGTCTGCCACGAGAGACCTTGTCAAAGGCTTTACTGAAGTCCATGTAGACAACATTCACTGCCCTTCCTTCATCAATCATTTTTGTCACTTCCTCAAAAAACTCAATCAAATTAGTGAGACACGACCCCCCCTTCACAAAACCATGCTGCCTCTCGCTAATAAGTTCGTTTGTTTCCAAATGGGAGTAAATCCTGTCCCGAAGAATCCTCTCTAATAATTTCCCTACCACTGACGTAAGGCTCACCGGCCTATAATTTCCTGGATTATCCTTGCTACCCTTCTTAAACAAAGGAACCACATTAGCTAATCTCCAGTCCTCTGGGACCTCACCTGTAGCCAATGAGGATGCAAAGATTTCTGTCAAGGCCCCAGCAATTTCTTCCCTTGCCTCCCTCAGTATTCTGGGGTAGATCCCATCAGGCCCTGGGGACCTATCTACCTTAATGCTTTGCAAGACACCCAACACCTCCTCCTTTTTGATAATGAGATGACTGAGACTATCTACATTCCCTTCCTTAGGCTCATCATCCACCAAGTCCTTCTCTTTGGTGAATACTGATGCAAAGTACTCATTTAGTACCTCACCCATTTCCACACATAGATTCCCTTCTCTGTCCTTGAGTGGGCCAGCCCTTTCCCTAGTTACCCTCTAGTTACTCCCCAGATGAATCATCATTTTCCTCAGTATTCAGAATTGAATACCAATTGGAGAGTGATATGCACTCAAGGGTCTCCTGCACTACCTGCCTGTTTCTTCTTGACTGCCTGACAGTCACCCATTCACTCTCTCCCTGCATATTCTTAGGCTGCAGGGTGACCACATCTCTAAACATGCTATCCATGAAGCTCTCAACCTCACGGATGCTCCACAGCGATGCCAGCTTAGTTTAGTTTAGAGATACAGCACTGAAACAGGCCCTTCGGCCCACCAAGTCTGTGCCGACCATCAACCACTCATTTATACTAATCCTACACTAATCCCATATTCCTACCACATCCCCACCTGTCCCTATATTTCCCTACCACCTACCTATACTAGGGGCAATTGCTAATGGCCAATTTACCTATCAACCTGCAAGTCTTTGGCTTGTGGGAGGAAACCGGAGCACCCGGAGGAAACCCACGCAGACACAGGGAGAACTTGCAAACTCCACACAGGCAGTACCCAGAATTGAACCCAGGTCGCTGGAGCTGTGAGGCTGCGGTGCTAACCACTGCGCCACTGTGCCGCCTCAAGTTCCAAAAACCGGAGCTCAAGCTGCTGCAACTGACAACACTTCCTGCACCTATGGTTATCCAGGACACAGGAAGTGTCCTGGAGTTCCCCCATACCACAGGATGCACACCCCAGAGGTTGAAGCTACCCTGCCATTGCTCTGTGTGTTAGTTAATGAGCTTGCTACCGCTAATAAACCTTTACCAATACTCAGAAACCTTACAATTAATAAATCTTAATACTGATAAACCCTAATACTTAATATATCTTACTTGTAGTAATAAACCATATTCTTTAAAAAAAAAAGGACTCACTAGTTTATTCCCTAGTTTAGATAAGATAAATAGGAAATACTCACCAACCCTGTCACACTCGATTTTTCTTTCTGAACACGGGCTCTGAACCTACAGACTGGCAGAGGCATTGGCTGCAGTTAGCCCTGCTCTGCTCTCACTGTTTCCCACCTTTCTTGCAAAGAAGACTCGCTCTCTCCTTCGCTCTTCATGCTTCGCTCCGCTTGAACTGTTTCCCGCCACTCTCAGTGAAGTCTCACTCTCTCCTGGGCTCTAAGTTGTGGGTAGCACAGAAGACAATCACGAATCAGGACACCCACTCTGGCGAGTACTGGAGGGTTCTTCCAGAGCAGTAGAGACAGCAGAACTGTTGCTTTGATGATGTTTCTCATGGCAGAATGGCTCTCATTATATACATGCTGATTACATGTGGTGAGTTGTGGAGGGGAGTCATGAACCAGTTGTAGCATGTGTCATGCATCAGCCATTTCTGATTTGACGTGGTGGCTGAAAGATTGATAGAACAATCGACTGATGCAGAATAAAAGCATCATGACTGCTGCCAGGAGAACTGCATTCATCAACATGAGGTGCTGAGTGTGGTTGCACACCAATTGCACAGTGAGTGGCAACCTTTGCAGTTACAGTACCTCACCATTGAGATGTGGCACACACAAAACCCTGTGTGGGCAATCAATGGCACCCTGCACCATGGGGAAGCCTCCTATTCTGGCAAAGACACATGCGCTCTCCCTGTTTTTCTCTGGTCAGAAAGAACACAATGAAGTCCTCTCTCCTGGCATAAAGAGCATCTGTCACCTCCCTGATGCAGCAGTGGATGGTGAACTAACAGATATGTCACCTGTTCCAGTGGGGAAGGATCCCGATACAAAGAAACTCAGGGCCACACTTACCTTCATCGCTACAGACAATGCCATCCTTGCCCTGCTTTCAGGCTGTAGGACTAGTTCAAGAGATGGCAATGTTCTGTGAACACCTCCTTCTGAATCACAGATGACAAACACACTGCTCCAGGCTTAGGTGGAGGCACGAGAAGTGTTCCTAGAAGCCCTCAAATAGGTAAGGCTTCCTACTGATAGCCCTACTCTCCCTCTTCCTCTGCGAGCAGTTTGTCTACTTCATTGATGTGTTAGGATCTCAGTTGAGACGATTAAGTTTAAAACAAGAGATATGAACTTCCCAAAGACCAATTAAAGAATTACATGACAAGATTTCACATATTAAGACTTTTATTATAACTAAACTGAAAATCAACATTAACAAAATGGTACTTAGTAGGTAGCAAATACACTAAATTACAGGAAAAGGTATTTCCCATGAACTTATTAATACACTCAAAAATTCCACACCACATTTATATGTAGTGTTCTCACTGAAATGATATCCTTGTAGTTAAATGTCCCAAACTCCTCCCAGTTCCAATGGGTTGGATTTTCCAGTGCCCTTCTCAAAGCCAACGTCCTCTTTGCTCACTTCTGAACACATTCGACTGGACTTCCACTACTAAGGCAATCTCTAGTGGTCTTTTCTGCTCTGCAAACATCAAGCCTTCAAACTGGGTTCAAATCTTAGCTGCCTTTTGTATTGGTGATCTGAGAGCCGCGGTTTCACTCACTCTCTCTTTTAGGCTATGCACCTCTTCTGTTCTTCCTTTCAGCTTTCAGAGCTAGGAAAGCCTTTTAAATTTATCCAGATCAAAAGTCAATAGTTGTTTTCCTTTTACAATTCTCAGAGTCCATAAGTCTGACCATAGCAAAATCACCTGGGCCTTCCTTTGTTTCCAGATGTTAAAAACTGCAACTCGAATTTCCATTTTAGAGTCCCCTGGCTCTCTGCCTCGGAGACCAAAACCCATTGTCTTTTTGGTGTCACAACCTTGCATCCCGCTTTCAAAAGGTCTTGGATCTGGGTTGTTTGTTTTTATGGTAACCAAAATCCCTGGCTTGTCTCTGGGCAGATTTTACACTGCATTAAAGATCATTAAAGTTTTTTTTAAAAAACATTGCCGTCCTACAAAGTTCAGTAATAAAAACAGAAAGTGCAGGTAAAACTCAGCAGGTCTGGCAGCACCTGTGGAGACAGAAGCAGAGTTAATGTTTCAGGTCAGTGACCTTTCATCAGAAGTCCAAAATGGCAGCCTGGCGTCAAATCAGCATTACATGTTGACTGACATCACAACCTGCCGACTCTGCATACTTTCAGTGCACGCTCCTAATGTCTGCACTAACGCCCTGACCAAGACTGTGTTTAGCACAGGCTGTGCTGGAAGTGAACACAAAGAGTGCGGACACCATTTTGGTACCAAAAGAGGCACTTGAAGCTCCAAAACCTCAGGTGCTAGAGCAGAATTTTGCAGTCCTGGAAACTGCTTCCAATGAAGAATATGATCTAAAAGCAACTCTGCAAATTAGAAACAAATATAGTAACTAGACAAGTGATAACCTCTAAATAACAAAAGCAGATTTATACCTACAGTTTATTCCCACTTATTCAGTCATTTTAATCACTACAAAAATGAAATTTCCAATAATTTGAATTAAGCAGCATAAATAATACAACATAATGGTCCAGGGTTTGAACACAAAAATCAAGACTGGCACTCCAGTGCAGCACTGAGGGAGCACTGCACTGTCGGAGGTGCTGTCTTTCGGATGAGACGTTAAACCGAGGCCTCGTGTCCTTGCTCAGGTGAATGCAAAAGATCTCATGGCACTATTTCAAAGAAGATCAGGTGAGTTATCCCTGCTGTCCTGGCCAATATTTATCCCTCTATCAGCATCACAAAAACAGATTATCTGGTCATTATCACATTGCTTTTTGTGAGAGTTTGCTATGTGCATTCTGGCTGCCGCATTTCCTGCATTACAACAGTAACTGCACTTCAAAAAGTAGTTCATTAGCTGTAAAGCCTTTGAGATGTCTGGTGGTCATGAAAGGCGCTATATAAATGCAAGTTCTTTTTCCCTTTTTCCCCTAATACTCAAAAAATCTGGTAATTTGAAATGAATAACTTTGAATGAGGAAGAGATGACTATATATCTCAAAAAGTGGATGTCTATAACTGGCCCAGAAATGTATTTTGAAATAAAATAGAGAGCACAACTAAAGGATGGTTTATCAAATGAATACAGGAATAGGCAATCCAGTGTAAACCCAGCATAATGGATCCAAATGATGAAATCCATCAACACCCAAGGAATAAACAAGCTTCTACAACTCTAACACTAATCCCAAGAGATGCTATCTACGCCATATTTATGACTGGTAACCACTAACATTAAGCACAGAAATCCTGTACAAAACAACTGTCAACATCTTGTTCCATACCAATAACTTGTCTACAATGATAGCAGATATCAAGGTCATTCATCAATAATTAACATATTATCACAAAGAAACAGTAATGCATAGTGGAAGATTCAGATTACTAGAGCAACCAATATAGTTGAAATGCAGTTAAAAAATAAGGAAAACTTGAGGCAGTAAGTTAAAATATATTGAGGATTTTCAGAATGTACTGAATAATGTTTTAAGACAGAAACCCAACTTTTCCTTGCTTTTCATCCTTCAGTTCAGAAAACAAAAGAGTGCATAACTATATATCAACCAGATCACATTACAGTTACAATTATTTAATCTTAGCTCAATCTGTTTTATATCAATCACAAAAACACATTTATAATCCTTTGAATACTAAATGATCTTCGTAGCTTTCAAAATCTGCACCATTTCTATCTAAACAGACAGTATAAAATATTCTCCAATTTTATAATGGTGACTATTACAACACAAAATTAGAGAAATGTATTAAATTGAAAGAACATTTCTGATTTTTCATTATCTTCTGTTACATGTCCATGCACACCAAAGATGATAACATGTCACAAGAACTGAAATTTTCTGGCAATGATTCAGTACTAAAATATTAACATGGATAAAAACATTATGTAGGTTCACTATTTCTTGTGTATGTGTGTCAAAAATCATTAGCTACTTCAACAGAGTAGCTGATGATTTATGACATTTAGATATCAATGGTAAGGTTGCTACCCTTTTTGCTTTCCCTTGGTTGCTGGAGATGATGGTCCGCAAATCCTACTGAAGTTGGTTGTTACCCAAGCTGCTTATCCTATAAACCTTACCTAGCCATTTTACTTATACTAAATATTGCAGATATTATTAAGTATGATCCTAAGCATAAATGAAATCCCTTCATATTCCTTGTGGAGGAATTTTACCTGTAATGATAAGCATGGGTAAGAACTCCTACCTTTAAAGAAGAACTGTGTTGCAAGGGAATACTTGTAGCACTAATATAAATCAATAAAAATGGCTTGAGATCACTTCCCTTGCAGGAGACACTCCCATTTTCAATACTAATATCTCCTCCTGCACTCCTGTTATGCACACCTCTTGTAAGGGGAAAAGATTTCAGGTTTACCCTAACAGGAAGCTGCTTTGTTGATGCAGGTTACAGTAACACCAAGAATCCACAGCAAAGCAACAACTCCATTCGCATAGCGCTGTAAGAAAAAAAAAAAATCACAAGGTGCTTCACAGATGAATGAACCTTGAAGCCTGGTGAACAATGTTTCAGACCAGAATGAACAACAATCCATAGGCATCTGAGGTGAGAAAATTCAGTGCCGGTCGGGCATGCATCAACATGAAAGCAGCATTGGCTCTTCCTGGCTCAGGTGCCTCTAGACAGCTCCCCAATGCAGATTTCTGAATTTCTCCATGAAGGTGCTCCTGACATGCATGCAACTTATGTCAATGGACTGGCTTCCTATTGTGCAAGGTGATTCAATATGTCAGGAAAACAAAAAGACAAAACAAAAACAATTGAGCCATTTAGATGGATCCAAAAAGTACGCCTGTGTATACTGAATGTACTTCCTGATATGCTAACCTTCTGGTTTAATGGGGGAGAAAAGCAACACTGAAGGGATCAAAAATGCTTACATAGGTACATGCATAACCTAAAGAAACCATAAATAGAACATTTAGTAAAAAAACAAAAACATGATGTGGAGGAGGCAGTATTTTCCTGAGGGAAAATGACTATGTAGGATCACATGACGCTAACAAGCACTGGCAAGAAGGTGCTGTATCTATGTCAGCAACTTGGATATCAACGAGACACAGCACGAGATGAGACATAAGCCAATAGTCTATAGGGGAATTGAAGGGATGAGGAGAAATATACTGCAGTCTGGTCTATCATTTACTTCTTTAGCCAAGTTTTAAAAAAAGCTACTCTTGTTACATGTTCAATTTCTATGCAGAAATGCTAGTTGAATCTTCAGAATGTTAAATGCCAAATTAAATATTTTGGTGAAACAACAGCTAATGGCTAGAAATATCTTACTTAAAACCATATCTTTCCATTTTTCCTTTCTGGACTTAGTAAACATTTGAATTATCTACCTCAATTGTGCAATTAATAAGTGTACTGCACGGTGTGAATCTGAGAACACCAGGTAACTCTCAGGTTTTATTCCTTTGCTGAACTTAAATCACATGTGCTGTGTTGCTAAACTTAAACTCTGCATCCTGGAGCTGGGAAATGAAATAATTAACTGGAACTTCAGCTTCCAGATTTTGTCTAGTGATCCCTTTTGTGGTATGCACAGATCAATCGGATGGGTAAGGACCATGCTCATCTGGGTTCCTCCCTCCTACTGACAACTAGGCAGCCAACACTCGTTGCCTACTTTCTCGCATGAAGCATGGCTACTTGGGTGAGGTATCAGATGATTGACATGGTCTCTTTTTATCTGTCGACAAACAGAGTGACATACTTAGGTTTCCTGATAACTCAGCTGGCTAAAGCAGCGAGTAGCAGAGTCATATAGACAAAGAAGATCCAGTGTGTGCTGAGTTAACTGTTTAGGTGACAGTTAGGATATAGGTGGCCAGAGTTCTAACTTCTAAGCACTATCCAGTGACTTCTATTGGAAGTACCTGTGTGGATATAAGATAAGGGCAGAATTAAGTTCAGCTGTTTTGCCTCTCTGTGCAGTAGCTGACTGATATATGCAACCTAAACTCACACATGGAGAATAGCCACTTAGATGAGATACTGCATGTCGATCAATGACTGAAATACATGCTCCAACAAGGAGTCAATGCCTTGATGAGAGAAGCAGAGGGGAAGAAAAAAGGCACTGAAACTTACTAAAATAAATGAATTCAAACTATGACTTAGCTCTACTGGCAAGAAAATTTAATATGTTTTAGGAATTGAAAATTCTTGGTTCAATGTGCATTAGCATATCATGGTTATATGTACAATGTGCCATTATGACATCAAACTAATTTTACATAAGTGAGTTAATCAAAATATAATTTTATTAATTAACTATAAATCATATCGAGTAAATAATGGAGGATTGTCAATTGAAATGTACAGTTCACCATGGAAAGCCTCACAAACCGGTGCCATATCCAGAACAGAGATTATTTCAATAGTTGGAAGGATTTTTGCTATAAGAAAACATATTTGGAAGGTGAAATCCAAAAAAGGAATTATTTAAAAAGTAATTTAAATGGATCATTATTTACAAAAATGAAAAAAGATAGTATTCATTAGTGTCAGTGTGGACAAGGTTCATGTAGCTTGGAATGCAGTTGCAAAATGAGAGATCAGTGCTCAGGATCCTCACAGAATCAGCCTCAGAGCTAAAATGGCACTGGATCAACAATGACTGCAGCTAACTGTATGCTGATTGGATTTGTTCCAGATGTACATCGGTCAAAACAGTTATGTTGTCACACTGTCCAGAGAGCTAACCTGCTGTATCTAGACTAGACTCCATACGTATGTAGACGGATCAGGTTACTCCCAGGTGGGTGCATCCAGTCTGCTTAGCATTCCTTATTGAAACCATTGTGGCAACTGCTAACTTCTATAACTGATGCACTTTTCTCCCTATTGTGGATGAAGATTTCATTTTGAGTGGTGGTATCGTAAAGGGGTATATACTTCCTTTTATCCCAGTCAAACCAGTGGTTTCTCCAGTGCCACCTAGTCTTCGGACAGCAAAACACAATCAGTGTATTTTCCTCCTTGTTCCCAGATATCGCACTGGTGTTCTTCTGGGCATGTGCACCTATCAGTGTCCCAGATACTTCTGAACCATCTATGCAGATATCAAACAATCACAACAATAGGTCTGTTTCCAGGAGATGTTTAAAGAATACTTTACAATTTTATGAGAATTCTAAATAGTCATTATGCATTGTATAGGTAATATTGTATTTTAGCTTGGTAACCATGTTAATATGACTAAGTGCAGTTTTTAAATAAACCTTAAAAAAATAGGCGTACACCTCTACAATGATAAACTTGCTGAACCTATAGACTCACTGGAATATTTCTTCACTCCTTATCCATATTAAAAGCATATCTTGGCTCTATTCCATCTTTTGCCTTATTGTTTTAAAACAAAAATTTACTTTTTGCAGCAGTCCTACTCATTCCTTTCATGTTTTACACTGTATCTATTTTGTGAAATATTGCTAACCAGGCTGAACAAAGTTCTATAGATTTGATGAGAAATACCGATCTGTCAAAGGCAGCTTCTTGCTTTTCAAATGACATCCTGAATGAGAAACTCTTAAGTCAAATGTGAGTGACATTTTGTGCCATGGGATCTTTCAGTGCATCAACAGTGGAGATAACATCAAATCTCTTTAGAAGGGTCCAGGACAGCACAATTTCAGTTTTCCATTTCATTGGACGGGTTACCTAACTGCTGCTAATATATTACCACTGTAGCAAAGACACAACATATGGTGTTTTCTCGGTATGTTGCTAGTAATATCACTGATTTATCACCAAAATGTCTCCTTCACCTGCCAAGTGCATAACGTAGCACATTCACATCAGCAACAGAGACACATGCACATTAATGCTCCTGTTATACTACACCAAGGGGAACAGTATGGACTCAATTTTTTGCAGCCCTATGGCAAGAAGCCGCTTTTACTCTGACCACTCATAATACTGTGAAACTGGGAAAGGCAGGGCTCTGCACAAACAAATTCAAACAAGCGCAGAATGTTACCCACTCGCTTCAGATTAACAGTGATATCTTTAATCATCGGAAAGAGATGATGGAATAGTCATCCCTTTACTATCATCAAAATGTGAATGATGATGGCAAGGTGGGCAGCCAGGGTTTGTTTACTTTTCAGATTTCCTATTTTTGGCAGGCTTCTCACCTGCTGTGTACACAATGTTAGGACATACTGCTACTGGACCAACTTTGTCCAGTCAGTTTGCTATCAGCACATGTTTCAGCACTACTGTACATAGTCCCATTTTATACTCAACTCTTGGCATAAAGTAGGTACTGAATGGAATGTGGCACCAATTCCAAAATTATGGCATGAAACCATCAACCACTACCTGCATGAATGAGAAAGAAGTCAATGATACATGGAGTCTCAGTGTGGGCTTGGTGCAGCAAATGATCTTTTCATGTTCTGGACCATTCAATCCATTAAGCCTGCTCCAACTATATAACTTCAAATATATCATAATACTACATCAACAATAACATATCAATATTTGCTGTTGCTGCCATGACTAACAATATTTTAGAGTCTTAAAGTTATCCATTAATTTGAATGTTATTAAAAACTGAAAACCACCAAAATACATGAGACATAGTAGGCATTATCCAAATCCAAATAGAGTTACAAACGAATATTTAATTTACTGGGTAAGTAATTAAATATTACATAGTATGGCAAGGTAAAATAGAACAGTATAGAAATTAGCCCCGATAGGCCTCACCATGCTGGGGTCAGTTAGCTCAGTTGGCTAGATGGCTAGATTATGGATTTCCTCGCTATTCTGCACATGTACAAACTCCTGAAGCTGGTGTGAATTTCAGTAGAGTAATGACGGTGAAAGTTAACAGTTTCGCTATCATGGCTGTCATTATCACAGCAAAAACGGGCCAATGAGAATGAAAACCCTTTCACGTGTATTACTGTTTATTTTGTTATCTTTATTCAAAAAATAACCAAATGGTGATCCCCTGATGTCTCAATTTTATTCAGTGAGTAATTGAGCCATACAAGCCAGAAAGATTCCAGATTCAATTTTCAGTCGGTGCTAAGTCAGCTGATCCAAGCTGGGGGATGGTAGTTGGAAGACTGCAATTGGCCTTAGTGCCATGTGATTAGGAATGGGAGGGATAAACAACGAGCCTGGGTTCCTGCTTCTGATTTCTACCAAACAATGCATATGGAATGTGTACAAATGTGGATGTTCAGCAGTGAAAGGATTGGCCTCAGCTGTGGTGCCCATAATGGCCAAGCAGCTTGCCGTCATTCACTGTCAAGGTTTGCACATGAATAATGCCCACCTTGGTGAGGTACCAGCAGGCAACTGACATCTGTGAAAGTGTACCCCAGCAAGGAGTAAATGCCTTAGCAGAAGTAGGCAGAGCTAGAAAAAAAAAAATGAATCCCTAAAATTTCAATTTTTGTGTGACACTCCGGGAATGAATTGAATGTAGTTTAATAAGAAATCTAACAAAATAGAAAAATACATTGCAGGAATTAACAAGCAAAAACAAACAACCAGAAGTTAGTGCGAGTATTGATATGACCAGCTGTGACCAGGAAAGTATGAAGAATCGAAGCATAATCTAAAGAATACTAATTTGTATAAAGCTTGTAGCATGTTGAATTAAATATAAAACCAACTTTTCACAGAATCACAGAATTGTTACAACAGAAAAGGAGGCCATTCGGCCCGTCGTGTCTGCACCAGCTCTCCAAAAGAGCAATTTACTCAGTTCCATTCCCCTGCCTTCTCCCTGTAACCCTGCACATTCTTCCTTTTCATGTAATAGTCTAATTCCCTTTTGAATGCTTCAATTGAACCTGCCTCGACCACACTCTCAGGCAGTGCATTTCAGACCTCAACCACACTCAGCGTGAAAAAAATTTTCCTCATGTCACTTTTGCTCCTCTTACCAAATACTTTAAATCTGTACCCTCCTGTTCTCAATCCTTCCATGAGTGGGAACAGTTTCTCTCTATCTACTCTGTCCAGACTCTGTTTGCGGCTGCCTGCAACGAATTTGGCCTGACCATCAGCCTCAAGAAAGCGAACATCATGGGACAGGACGTCAGAAATGCTCCATCCATCAATATCGGCGACCATGCTCTGGAAGTGGTTCAAGAGTTCACCTACCTAGGCTCAACTATCACCAGTAACCTGTCTCTCGATGCAGAAATCAACATGCGACTGGGTA
Organism: Heterodontus francisci; assembly: GCF_036365525.1. Taxonomy (NCBI): domain Eukaryota; kingdom Metazoa; phylum Chordata; class Chondrichthyes; order Heterodontiformes; family Heterodontidae; genus Heterodontus; species Heterodontus francisci. Next base: position 48,531,195 of record NC_090390.1, read on the forward strand.
AGGCTTCCACTGCTATGTCCAGACTGGCCAAGAGAGTGTGGGAAAATGGCGCACTGACGCAGAACACAAATTTCCGAGTGTATCAAGCCTGTGTCCTCAGTACCTTGCTCTACTGCAGCGAGGCCTGGACAACGTATGTCAGCCAAGAGCGACGTCTCAATTCATTCCATCTTCGCTGCCTCCGGAAAATCCTTGGCATCAGGTGGCAGGACCGTATCTCCAACACAGAAGTCCTCGAGGCGGCCAACAGCCCCAGCTTATACACACTACTGAGTCAGTGGCGCTTGAGATGGCTTGGCCATGTGAGTCGCATGGAAGATGGCAGGATCCCCAAGAATGCATTGTACAGCAAGTTCGTTACTGGTATCAGACCCACCGGCTGTCCATGTCTCCGCTTTAAAGACATCTGCAAACGTGACATGAAGTCATGTGACATTGATCACAAGTCGTGGGAGTCAGTTGCCAGCGATCGCCAGAGCTGGCGGGCAGCCATAAAGGCGGGGCTAAAGTGTGACGAGTCGAAGAGACTTAGCAGGTGGTAGGAAAAAAGACAGAAGCGCAAGGGGAGAGCCAACTGCGAAACAGCCCCGACAACCAATTTTATCTGCAGCACCTGTGGAAGAGTCTGTCACTCTAGTATTGGCCTTTATAGCCACTCCAGGCGCTGCTCCACAAACCACTGACCACCTGCAGGCGCTTACCCATTGTCTCCCGAGACAAGGAGGCTAAAGACAAAGACTCTGTCCAGACCCTTCATGATTTTGAATACTTTTATCAAATCTCCTCTCAGCCTTCTCTTCTCCAAGGAACACAGACCTAACTGCTCCCATCCATCTTCATAACTGAGGTTCCTCATCCCTGGAACCATTCTTGTGAATCCTTACTGTACTCTCTCCAATGCCCTCAGGTCTTTCCTAAAGTGCGGCTCCCAGAACTCGGTGCAATACTCCAGTTGAGGCTGAACTAGTGTCTTATACAAGTTCAACATAACGTCCTTGCTCTTGTACTCTATGTCCCTATTAATAATGTCCAGGATACTGTATGCTTTATTAAGTACTCTCAACCTGTCCTACCACCTTCAATGACTTTTGCACATATACACCCAGGTCCCTCTGCTCCTGCACCCCCTTTAGAATTGTACCCTTTATTTTATATTGTCTCTCCATGTTCTTCCTACCAAAATGAATCACTTCACATTTCTCTGCATTGAACTTTATCTGCCACCTGTCTGCCCAATTTGTCTATGTCCTGCTGGAGTTCTACACTATCCTCCTCACAGTTCACAATGCTTCCAAGTTTTGTATCATCTGCAAACTTTGAAATTGTGCCCTGCACACCAAGGTCTAGGCCATTAATATATATCAGGAAAAGGGTCTCAAAATTGATCCCCAGGGAACTCCACGACAAACCTTTCTCCAGTCCGAAAAACATCCATTAACCACTACTCTTTGTTTCCTGTCGCTCAGCCAATTCCATATTCATGTTGCTACTGTCCTTTTTATTCCATAAGTTATAAGTTTTCTCACAAGTCTGTTGTGTGGCTCTGTGTCAAACGCCTTTTGAAAGTCCATGTACACCATATCAACAGCATTGCCTTCATCAACCCCCTCTGTTACCTCCTCAAAAAAACTCCAGCAAGTTAGATAAACATGATTTTCCCTTAAGAAATTCATGCTGGCTTTCCTTAATTAACCCACATTTGCCCACCTGACTATTAATTTTGTCCCGAATTATTTTTTCGAGAAGTTTCCCCACCACTGAAGTTAAACTGACTGACCTGCGGTTGCTGGACTTATCCTTACACCCTTTTTTGAACAAGGGTGTAACATTTGCAATTCTCCAGTCCTCTCACTTCCCTCAGTATCCTTGGATGCATCTCATCCGGTCCTGGTACTTGATCTACTTGAAGTGCAGATAGCCTATCTGATACTTCGTCTTTATCAATTTTAAACCCTTCTCGTGTCTGAATTACCTCTTCTTTCACCATTGCCTCGGTTGCATCTTGTTCCTTGGTAAAGACAGATGCAAAGTATTCATTTAACACCTCAGCTATGCCCTCTGCCTCCACGTGTAAATCCCCTTTATGATCCCTAATCGGCCCCACTCCTCCTTTTACCATCCTTTTACTATTTATATGTCTATAGAAAACTTCGGGATTTTCTTTAATGCTAGCTGCCAGTCTCTTTTCATGCTCTCTCTTTGCTCCTCATATTTGCTTTTGCACTTCCCCTCTGGACCTTCTATATTCAGCTTGGTTCTCAGTAGTATTTTCTACCTGGTATCTGTCATAAGGACACTTTTTCTTCTTTATCTTAATCTCTACCTCTTTTGTCATCCAGGGAGCTCTGGATTTGTTTGCCCCCCCCTTTCCCCTTCGAGGGAACATACTTTGACTGTGCCGGAATTATCTATTCTTTGAAGGTAGCCCATTGTTCATCTATTGGTTTTCCTGCCAACTTTTGACTCCAATTTATTCGTCCCAGCTCCATTCTTACCCCATTGATGTTGCCTTTCCCCCAATTAATTATTCTTACTCTGGATTGTTCTTTGTCCTTCTCCATAGTCAGCCTAAACCTTAAGATACAATATCACTGTTCCCTATAGGCTCTCCTACTGATACTTGATCCAACTCATTCCCAAAAACCAGGTCTAGCAATGCCTCCTTTCTCATTGGACTAGCAACCACACCCCATGCTTTCACATACATGCACATTAACCCTGATTTAGACTTTATTAATTTCTCCCTTACTCTGACCCCACATAATAGCTTACCATTCCCTACACTCTTGGTATCTATCTCCCCCAGCATTCTGTGCACCTTGGTATTCCTCTCTGATATTTGCTCTTGGTTCCCACAACCCAGACACTTTACCAGTTTTGCTTCCCTCCAATTTGATCTCCTTCTCAGGTTCCCACCCCGCTGTCCATCTAGTTTAAACCCTCCCCAACAGCACTAGCAAATCTCCCTGCATGGATATTAGTCCCAGTTCTGCTAAGATGCAACCCGTTGATCTTGCACAGGTGCCACCTGCCCCAGGACTGGTCCCAATGCCTCAAAAATCTGATGCACTCCCTCCAACACCAGATCTCCAGCCATGTGTTCAATCACTCAATTCTACTATTCCTATGCTCACTTGCACGTAGGACTGGGAGTAAACCTGAGGTTATCGCTTTTGAGGTCCTGCTTATAATCTCCTTCCTAGCTCCCTAAAATCTGCTTTCAGGATCTCATCCCCCTTCCTACCCAGGTCATTGGTGCCAACGTGGACCACAACCTCTGGCTGTTCACCCTCCCGCAGAAGAATATCTTGCAGCCATTCCGTGACATCCTTGACCCTGGCACCAAGGAGGCAACACACCATCCTGGAGTCCCGTCTGCAGCCGCAGAAACGCCTGTCTGTTCCACTAACTAACGAATCTCCTATCACTACTGCTCTTCCACTCTTCTTCCTTCCCCACTATGCAGCTGAGTCACCAGGTGGTGCTACAAACGTGGCTCTGACTGCACTCCTCTGAGGAAACATCACCCTCTCCAGCATCCAAAATGGAAAACTAATTAGCAAGCAAGATCATCTCAGGGGACTCCTGCACAACCTTCTTGGTTCTCTTAGACTGCCTGGCAGTCACCCATCCCCTATCTGCTTGCATGCTCCTAACCTGCCATGTGACCCTAAACATGCTATCCACGTAGTTCTCTGCCTCACTGATGCACAACAGTGACTCCAGCCGCCACTCGAGTTCCGAAACCTGGAGCTCAACTTCTGCAGTCGGTGACACTTCCTGCAGATGTGTTTGTCTAGGACACATGGTGCGTCCATGACTTCCCATATGCCACAAGCTGTACATTCTACTCGGCCAAGCTGCCCTACCATACCTTAACTTTACAGACTATTTATTGTAAGTAGAATAGCTTACCAGTTACTCACCAACCAGTTTCTTCCACTGCACCAAATACTGGAGGGCAAAAAAAGTAGAAAAAAGGAGCACCTCCTCCCCACTTCACTGAACTTGCCACTCACCAAACTCATATCTCCACACTCAACTTGCAATCTGCACTCTGTTTCAGCAAGTTTACACAAGCTTTTGTGACCAGCAAACTTGGAAGGTGACACAAGAGTTTACCATTGGTTGCATAAAATTGTGAGTGCAATTTTTAGATTGATGCAACCAAAATATCAGATTTTATGGTACAATTCATTTTTACAAGAATTTATGAACTGAAAAATGCAGTATTCATAGGAATTAGTCAGGAAAACTAGTTTATGGAGCCAGTCCAGGGAAACATCCAAAATTCTGCCACAATTTTCATCATAATAATGTTCCAAACTATTTCAAAATGCTATAGATTCTTGTGAAAATAAAGATAGACTTTAGGCTTCCCAATCCCAAAATTTGTTTTTCTCTAACAAAGACTATTACAATATCCTTTGAAGACGTGAAAGAAGTATAACTTTCTAAAATTAACCTCAGACTAACAATACTAAACCTAAATATGTTGAACTTTCAACATAATTCATTGTGCTACTTACTTTCTAACTGTTCTTAAATGAGCTGCACAAACATAATTTTACTAACAAATACTAATTTCTCAGATATTCCAATTTTCAAAGCTTAATTTCTGAGGCACACTGACAGCACCTCTGTTCTATTGGCCTGAATACAACAGTGCGTTATATTCCCTATACCACTCCATATTCAAGCTAAATATACACATATATGGAGCATTTCCCATCAATAATAATCTAAATTGGAGCAACATTTTGGTAAATGCACTTCAATTTGGAACAGAATGGCTCTGGTTTGGGATACGGTATAATTTAGGGACAGTTGGAACCTTTGCATGCATGTGCATAGTCTTTTCGGGAGGTAATCATGATTATCTTGGAGCTTGTGACTAGGGCAGGGTACCAATACAAGGATGTATCTAATCTCAATAATGAGTAAAAACCAGCTCCAGCCTATTGATTTTGTAAGCCATCTGCCCACAGGATAAATATTTACAGCAATTTGTTGTAAGGCATTTATTTCACAATGATTTTTCCAGGTTGCAAAATTTTGAATAAGTAAATCTTGTTATCAAAATTCTATTCAAAATTACAAGAAACATAAGCCGCAAAATTTGTCTCCATAGCTCTAATAATTTTTGCTGCTAAGGGTACCAGTTTAGTAGAAAAATGGCATCTGTACCGCTCCCGCCCAGTTCCAGCTCAACCCGTGCTAAATGCCATCTTGTTGAGTGTGTTAGTGTGGGCATTATGTACATGCGCCAAAGTTTGCAGAGTAGGCAGATTGTGGAGCCAGTCAGCATCTAACCCTGCTATTTTTGACCTTGCTGCTCTAGTTAACACCCTCTCAAACATGCCCAGATGGACATGTGTTCAGCAGCACAAAGGACATCCCACCCTCACCAACGCTATTTAAAGGGATCATCGTCTGACTTGAAAGTTAGTTGCTTATTACTTTCTACTGGCTCTCCCTGAGTTTGTGGAAGGACTGGGGTCTAAAATTTCATTTGCTCCATCTTTTGGGGACAGGAATTGGAATATACAACCTGTCTACGCTGGTTCCATTGGAGATGGGCAGCACACAAACTTGGTGGTCCCACCTCCTTTATCTGATTGTAGTATTAGGCCGAGCGGGTTCTTTCATTGCCAGCTGCCTCTGCAATCAGCAGGGAGCCAAAATGCATTGTGTTGGAAGCACGTAGTGCAGCCAGCACTCTGTTCTTAAAGCCCGGCTGTCCCTCTTAAAGGGAAGCTGCACTGAATAGTAATTCTGGAATTTAAAAGATGGAAAACGGAACAGCAGAGCAGAGAGAGAGTTTTCCAGAATGGTGGCTGTGGCATTGGATGCATTATTAGTGGAGATGGGCCAGCAAGACGCCATGATTCTGCAGGAGACCAGGAGGCCAAGGACCACCCTCAGAAGGGAGTTGGAGCAGGTGACCAGCGAGGTCAACTCCCATAGTCTGGTCCCATGGGCCTGGCCAAGAGGTCCAGTGACATCAAGCAGGTGGTCAAGGGTGATTGCACTTTCAAGTGACATCGCCTCCACACCATACCACCAACTTCTCATGCTGTTAACTACGCTCTGCCCCCATCACTTACCAGCAGCCCTTCCTGGCATTAAGGACCAATTTACCCTTAATTTTCTTTGGACCACATTGGTGACTTAAGTGCACAGCCCCTTTTAATTTTTTTTGTGGGTCTGCACATGTGCGGTAACTTAAAGGGGCCAACTTGTGTGCAGCCTGCTCAGGAAACTTCGGGTTGCTACTCGGCTGTGCAGCATTCCTCAAGATCAATGTCTAACATCCAGATACTGCACCTTACCCTAATCCATCTACCAATGCTGCTCGCCTTACATCCACCTCTCGCTGCCACCACATAGTATACGAGCTATGCCAGACGTATCACCCAAGCACATCACTACACATTAGCTGACATTCTGCGCTCTCTCTAGCAGGACAAGGTGGCACACAAAAGAAGGGAGAAAACAAACAGCAGGGAACAAGGATGCCTCAATCGCCTGAGCCCCATGGAGGAGATGGCTCTCAGCTCATGGGGTCGGCTTTGACAGAGCCTGTGGAATCCAGTGTTGCTGAGAACATTGAGGATAACAGTATGTTCCTGCCTTATACCCCTTCTCAGCTCAGTTCACGCTCATCCTGCCATCTGGCATGAATTACAAGTTGCTGATGGTGTGACCATGGACCCTCCCACCCCAACCACCTTCCCTCACATCAACCTTCCCCTTCACAGTGCCTGCTTTAAACACCCAAGAACTGCTGCCTGCCCAGCCCAAGAAGGAAGTGAAAGAGAACAACACAGCACTAATGTAGAAACCCCATCACCTGATCTGACACTTGCAGTCATCAGCTCAGATACTGGCACTGCCTGCAGCCTGGAGGCTAGTATCGTTGGGATAGCACATGGTGAGTCATCCAGGCCAGTGGGAAAGAATGGTTCATTTGCCAGGTCATCAAGGGCAAATTCGCAGACGAGTTATGATGCAGAAGACTCAGATGAGGACCTCAATGGGGCAGTAAAGAGGCAAACTTTGATGGACATGCATACAGTGATGCTCGGTGCATTGGTTTGCCTGCCAGACAGCCTCCTGTCAATGTCAAGGAGCATGGAGGAGTCCGGGTCCGCATTGGCAGCGGACATCGTGCCGCACTTCTCCTCTCCGCAGGCACTGCTGCATCTCCCTGTCGGGTTGCAGACACAGAGACACTGCCACTGCTGCTTCCACACTTGTTGCAGCTTTTGTGTGGACAGGTCACCAAATCCTCTGCTATCCCCGAGGATGCAATAACACACTGAGAAATTCAGGAACTCACCACAACACCTTGAAAAACACTCCATGATACTTACAGACACTTTGCAATAGCAAAAGTTCTTTAAAAAAGTACCTTATCTGCAATTTGCGCCTGACCTTTTATGGAACACTAGTGCAGGGCCCATTTTACAGTTTAATGCTTGTTGTTTGAAGAGTGATGTAGGAGCACGTTGCCTGTACCTGCATGGTTCAAACTTGGTATCCTAGCATCACATCAACCAGTTGGGCTGTGTGACATCAAGATAGCAATTCTTCAGAACTGTCCAGCACACGCCGGACATGCTGGCGAGGGCCGCACTGGAAGAGCTGATGGTACACCTCACCCCAGCAAAACAGAGCTAGACTTCTGTAGCACCGCCTTGATAAATTGCCTTGTGTTGGGTGTTTAAGGAAGTTCAGTCATGGAGTTGGTCACTACTTCCATGCAGGAAAGGATGGGCTCCAAGTTCTGTGCGAAGCCAGACTTCTCTATTGCAGCCAGACTTCTCCATGCTCCTTGACAAAATTAGTGGGCTCTCTGACAGGCCTATCAATGTACTAAGCATTTCATTGCGCATATGCCACCCCATTGAAAGCCTCCTCCGGGTCCTCTGCAGCAGAACGCGCGTGCAACCTCACCCTCCAAGAAGCTGGCACATACGCTACCCTTTCCCTCTGTACCGGCTGCTCAGTGATTCAACATGTGCTGACCCTGCCTCTATGCTACCCTCTAAAGTTTACGCAGTACAATATCTGAGCTAATGGCTCCAAGTGTCAGATGATCCTCATCCTGTTTTCCGTCAAAGCCTTCAGCTCCCTGCACCACTGGGTGGCTGGCAGTTCTTGTGTATTTGAAGGCATAAATTTTTTTTTAATTCATTCATGGGATGTGGGCGCCACTGGCCAGGCCAGCATTTATTGCCCATCCCTAATTGCCCTTGAGAAGGTGGTGGTGAGCTGCCTTCTTGAACCGCTGCAGCCCATTTGGGGTAGGTATACCCACAGTGCTGTTAGGAAGGGAGTTCCAGGATTTTGACCCAGCGACAGTGAAGGAACGGCGATATAGTTCCAAATCAGGATGGTGTGTGACCTGGAGGGGAACTTGCAGGTGGTGGTGTTCCCATGTATTTGCTGCCCTTGTCCTTCTTGTTGGTAGAAGTCGTGGCTTTGGAAGGTGTTGTCTAAGGAGCCTTGGGGCACTGCTGCAGTGCATCTTGTAGATGGTACACACTGCTGCCACTGTGCGTCGGTGGTGGAGGGAGTGAATGTTTGTAGATGGGGTGCCAATCAAGCGGGCTGCTTTGTCCTGGATGGTGTCGAGCTTCTTGAGTGTTGTTGGAACTGCACCCATCCAGGCAAGTGCCTTGTAGATGGTGGACAGGCTTTGGGGAGTCAGGAGGTGAGTTACTCACCTCAGGATTCCTAGCCTCTGACCTGCTCTTGTAGCCACAGTATTGAAATGGCTACTCCAGTTCAGTTTATGGTCAATGGTAGCCCCTAGGATGTTGATATTGGGGGATACAGCGATGGTAATGCCGTTGAAGTCAAGGGGAGATGGTTAGATTCTCTCTTGTTGGAGATGGTCATTGCCTGGCACTTGTGTGGCGCGAATGTTACTTGCCACTTATCAGCCCAAGCCTGGATATTGTCCAGGTCTTGCTGCATTTCTACACGGACTGCTTCAGTATCTGAGGAGTCACGAATGGTGCTGAACATTGTGCAATCATCAGCGAGCATCCCCACTTCTGACCTTATGATTGAAGGAAGGTCATTGATGAAGCAGCTGAAGATGGTTGGGCCTAGGACATGACCCTGAAGAACACCTGCAGTGATGTTCTGGAGTTCAGATGATTGACCTCCAACAACCACAACCACCTTCCTTTGTGCTAGGTATGACTCCAGCCAGCGGAGGGTTTTCCCCCTGATTCCCATTGACCTCAGTTTTGCTAGGGCTCCTTGATGCACAATGGTGGGTTTAGGTTTGAGAGAAGGGGAGAGGAAGCAAGAAGTGCATGGTTACAATATCTGCAGATTGTCCATCATAATAGATTGATGAGGGTGAAGCAAGATTTGAAAAGGTGCATTAGACAGGAAAATACCAGCATTGTCAATGGTTTTAGTGATACTGCTGGCCACGGCGTCAGCGGTGGTCGCTCCAATTATTCGCAGCACCAGCTCTTCCACGGGCTGAGCACGTACAGCCATACCTGCTCCCCCACCTCAGATTAGGAGCTTCTGCTGTCAATTATGGGCCACCTTGTCCTGCAAAAGCCAGGAAGTGTGTCAGGGTGTGCCATGTCCTTTCGTGATGTGCCTGCCATAGTTGAATAGTGAGTAGTGCTATGCATGTGAGGGTAAGGAAGCATGTGAACGTAAGGTTTGAGTCATAGAGTGTTGGTAGGTGAGTGAAGGGGTTGTGGAAAGTGGAGCAGTGTGTAAGGCTAGTGGTGCAGCTGGTAGATTATGGCATGTAAGGATGCATTCACTGATCTTAACCACTCGTGTGAGGTCACTAAACGTCTTTCGGCACTGCATCCAGGTTCACAGGGCTAGATCGCTGCCACTGACTGCTACGACTACCTTTTTCCCACAACTTCTCAGCACTTATCCAGAGGACCTTCTGGCCCTCGGAGGGAAGACAATCTCTCTCCTCCTGTCCACCTCCTGCAACAAGGCCTCCAACGTGGCATTCAAGAACCTTGGGGCACACTCTCAGGCCTGTTGCACCATTTCGGTTGCTTCCTCCAGGTCTTACACTCTTCTTCAAGCAGTTTCAGCCACTGCTGCAGTCAGAATGCGCCTCGCCTTTGAGATGTGCAGTCTGGCTTTCAGTAGTCCAGGTTAGCTTGAAGAGGTACGAGCCGTGCACAAATCTGCGCCCCATGTTAAGGCATGCAGTCACTCAGCAAAGCATTCAGTACTAGGCTGTATGCCAGAATCATTATAATTAGCAGGCAGCAAAAAGTTTGCATGCTGCTTGCATCCCTTTGAATGGGCGTGGAATAATTACGCATTGCGATCCACATGCCCAATTTCAGAGATATCCAATATAGCGCTCAAAAGATTTGCTCGTGTTAAAATTTGAAGTTCTTGCTGATTGAAACTAATAAAATAAAATTACTGTATAAAACAATGATAAAGTACATTCTGTAACTTAATAATAACAGTAATACTCTGACAGTGCTTGCTGATGGGTCAGCTACTGTTGCTCTAACATCCCACATTTCCACAGGCAGTTGAGAACATTAGCATAACTACTGTATTTAGAAAAAGCAAATTATATGCCTACATCTTGAAACTGGTCTGTGCTAGATAAACAACTGAATTAAATATTAGTGTTGGGATTTATGAGGAGCAGCATTGAGACCAACTACTAACAGAAGCAGATTTACTGAAATATATTGAGTTACTTATTAATACAAACTTTATTATTTTCATGCCTTGTCAAGTAAACTCACCAGAAACCAGAATGTGAAACCATTTTAACTACAGACTCTGCAAAGCTGACATGAGGTACAGCAAATACAAGATAATGCAATTGGGCATAACACAATAAAAGATATTGCATTCTCAATGCATTATTGTTGGCAATTATCAGAATCTCTACAACTTAATTTCAAAAACACAATCACCTGCAAACCATAACATTTTCTCTCCTTTTTTTAAATTTCAAACACTATTACATTAAAGCAATAACTTGCATCCCTGCTATAATGACATCAGCCTCCGTTATTGCTTTGCTACATATCATAAATACTTCTCATCGACAAGTCAGGCTAATTCAGATTAATTTTATTGTTTTTTTGCAGCTATATACATATAGTGTGCAATTACCTTTGTCATTTCATTATCAAAGCAGAAAATTATCATTGAGTTAATTTGTGAAGTCTAGAACACCCAAGCCCAAAAAAGAATTTCTGGCCAGAAGCTCAAAGGAAACGTTATTGATTGTAAAGATTAGACAAACATTTTAGCACTGCATTCGATGCCTGACAACCACATACTTTACACAATATTGGAATTCGATCAGTACAGCAACTTTCTAATGGCACTGAATATCATCAATCATCTTTTGTATTGTAGTACAAGGACAGTTACACCCATAGGGTGAAAAATGTGAAACAATATAAAAGCAAAGTGAAATAATATCCCTTTGTGTGAAAAGGCATCACTTATTTTAAATTCACTTGCATTTTTGAACTCTCTTGATTCGTACCTTCATGATTTTTTTCCCCAACAATGAACATTACTGTATTTCCTGAGGATGAGAACTATCTTCCCTCCTATGTCTCTTGCCTCTTACCACAAAGCTATGGGGCAAAATCCATGTTTTCAGTTCATTGCCATCAAATAGTAAATGAATATGAAGTAATAGGATTGAAGGCGAAAGTCTGAAAAAACAAAGATTTTATCTAACATTCAGCATGGATTCGGCATCTTTAATCATATGTAAAAAGTAGCTTCACTCTCACAAAACATGCTGTAGTTTATTTTGATACAATAGTTACAGTGATCAGCAATTTTGTCATAGCTAGACATGCAAGGGAGAGGCCAAGATATTCAATTCAAATACAAGCATTCAAGAATGGTCCAAATTATGTTTGATTGAGATTCTTTTTGACCCTAGCCGACAGTTTTTTTTGAAAATCTGCTTCATCCCAGTCATTTTCAGTAATGTGGTTTAAAACAGAATGGTTTGTATGAACCCTTCAGAAAGCAATAATAAAGCCGTGGATTTTGAAGAAAAGGAGGAGTGGCTATATAAAAATATATGGCTTAGTGCAGTAGTTACGACTGTTAGTTATGTTCTGTTTGCTCAAGGAGATAGTCAAGTTTAATAACTACTATAAAACCTGTGCTGTATCATTGCTACTCCACACATTCTTTTACTGTTTATTTGTTTGTCAGTTAAAGCATAAATCATTGTTTAATGTTATGTTACTCCGCCTCCTTCTTAGGTCAATGTAATAGATTTTAAACATAGGAGCAGCTGACTGGCGAGTGTGGCAGTCAGCGGGAGCTCACGACATCTAGAGGATGAGCCTCATCCCCATGCTACTGGTGAGCTGCATGCACCAAAGCAAGTGTTCTGCTGCAGCTCACCGGCATCAGGCCAGTACAATATAGGGCAGCGTGGATGTTGGGTCAGCCCCCAGGTAGATCTCAAAAGGTGAGGGTAAACTTGGGCCAGCAGCGAACTCGCAATATTTTTGGAGAGCCAGGAGGACAACGGTGCTCTCCCTAGCTTCACAAAAATATCACCGAAAAATGTTTCTGGGCTGTTTTTGGAACACTGGTTAGGTTAGTCAATGCCAGAACACATGGGCAAAGTGTTGTGCACGATATGCCCTTGTGTCCTTTAAAATTGCAATGGGGTCCTAACTGCATCATAGTACCCCGATTTGTATAATCAAGAGACTTACTGTCTGAAAAATGGGGGGTTAGGTTTTAGAAACAATAATCAGGTAAAAATATCAACAGACATTTGGAGAGGTTTGAGTTAATTAAGGAGAGGCAGCACAGATTTGTGAAAGGCAGATCATGCTTGATGAATCTAATTGAATTTTTTGATGAAGTAACAGAGAAGGTTGATGAAGGGAATGCAGTGGATTTTGTCTATTTGGATTTTAAGAAAGCATTTGACCAAGTACCACATAAAAGGCTGGTTAACAAAATTGAGGCTCGTGGAATAGGAGGCTCAGTGTCAGCTTGGATAAAAGAAATTGGCTTAAGAAAACAGCGAGTGTGGTAATGGTTATTTTTCAGACTGGAGGATGGTAGATAGTGGTGTTCCCCAAAATTCAGTGCTAGGACCACTGCTTTTTTTGATATTTATAAATGACTTGAATATTGGAAGAGAGTGTAACATTTCAAATTTGCTGATGATACCAAACCTGATGGTGTGGCAAACAGTGAGGATGATACAAAGCAACTGCAACAGGACATAGATAGGCTAGCAGAATGGACAGACAAGTGGCAAATGGAATTTAATACAGAGAAGTGTGAAATGATGCATTTTGGCAGAAGGCCATATAGACTTAGTGGCACAGTTCTAAAGAGTGTGCAGGGACAGAGGGACCAGGGGGTGCATATGCATAGAATTTGAAGGTGGCAGGACATATTGAGAAAGCAGTTAGCAAAGGATATGGGATTTGGGGCTTCATAAATAGGTACTGAGTACAAAAGCAGAGCAATTATGTTGAACCTTTATAAAGCTCTGGTTAAGCCACAACTAGCATATTGCATCCAGTTTTGGTAACTACACTTTAGGAAAGATAAAAGAGCCCTTGAAGGGGTGCAGAGGAGATTTTCCAGAATAGTTCCAGGGATGGAGGGTTTTAGCTACAAGGTGTGGCTGGAGAAGCTGGGGTTGATCTCCTTAGAGCAAAGGAGGTCGCAGGGAGATTTGAGAGAGGTGTACAAGATTATGAAAGGTTTGGATAGGGTCGACAAAGAAAAATGTTCCCATTAGTTGATGGTGCAAGAACTAGGGGACACAGATTAAAGGTTTTGGGCAAGAGATGTGGGGTGGGGTGGGAGGGATGTGAAGAAGAACTTTTTTAACACAGTGAGTGGTAATGACTTGGAACTTGTTGTCTACGAGGGTGGTGGAAGCACAGACAATGATTTCAAAAGGAAATCGGATGGGCGCCGGAAGGAAATAAACTTGCAGGGCTACGGGGACACAGGTGGAGAATGGGACTCATTGGATTACTCTACAGAGATCTGGTACATACTTGATTGGCCGAATGGCCTGCTTCTGCCCAATAAATGACTCTATAACTCATCCAAGGGAAGATCTCTTTAAAAATGGCTACAGTCAAAGCAACAATGTTAATGGGACCCATAAATTCCAATTTGGTCAGTTAAAATTGCCGCAAGGAATGCACGTGATAAAACTACTAATACAAAACAAAACTAACGATCCATTGGCACAATCCAAATTTACCAACTATCTGGAGAAGCAAAAGCAATCTCTGGGACAGAAGGATTGAGGGCTCACCTCTGGGAATAGTCAATGATGCTGAATTCAAAAAATAATCTAGAATAATAGAATTCAAAAATCAAAAATGTATCAGGGTTACTTATCTGTGTTTACCCTTCTAACAATGGATTTAATGACATGTAGCTTTCTTTGGAATATAACTTCAAAAATAATAAATTTGCCTTGCATGCAGCTACTTCACAATAATATTCATAAAATACCACTGTGTAGCTGTTGTCTCACTTTTGTGCAGATTCTCTGGTCACTGACACTGCATTCACCACCTTTGTGATACACTTACCTGATCCTCTGTACATTTCTGGATCATCTTCACTTAGCATAATACCCTTCCATTACAGTGCTCACAAGAACTTACATGACACCATTATTGAATTAAGATTTTCACTATTCTTTGGCCTCCTTGTCTCAAGAGACAATGGGTAAGCGCCTGGAGGTGGTCAGTGGTTTGTGGAGCAGCGCCTGGAGTGGCTAGAAAGGCCAATTCTAGAGTGACAGACTCTTCCACAGGTGCTGCAGATAAAATTGGTTGTCGGGGCTGTTACACAGTTGGCTCTCTCCTTGCGCTTCTGTCTTTTTTCCTGCCAACTGCTAAGTCTCTTCGACTCGCCACACTTTAGCCCCGCCTTTATGGTTGCCCGCCAGCTCTGGCGATCGCTGGCAACTGAATCCCACGACTTGTGATCAATGTCACAGGACTTCATGTCGCGTTTGCCGACGTCTTTAAAGCGGAGACATGAACGGCCGATGGGTCTGGTACCAGTGACGAGCTTGCTGTACAATGTGTCCTTGGGGATCCTGCCATCTTCCATGCGGCTGACATGGCCAAGCCATCTCAGGCGCCGCTGGCTTAGTAGGGTGTATATGCTGGGGATGTTGGCCGCCTCGAGGACTTCTGTGTTGGAGATACGGTCCTGCCACCTGATGCCAAGGATTCTCCGGAGGCAGCGAAGATGGAATGAATTGAGACGTCGCTCTTGGCTGACGTATGTTGGCCAGGCCTCGCTGCCGTAGAGCAAGGTACTGAGGACACAGGCTTGATACACTCGGACTTTTGTGTTCCCACACTCTGTTGGCCAGTCTGGACATAGCAGAGGAAGCATTTCCCATGCGCTTTTTTAATTCTGCATTGAGAGACAGGTTACTGGTGATAGTTGAGCCTAGGTAGGTGAACTCTTGAACCACTTCCAGAGTGTGATCGCCAATATTGATAGATGGGGCATTTCTGACGTCCTGTCCCATGATGTTCGTTTTCTTGAGGCTGATGGTTAGGCCAAATTCATTGCAGGCAGCCGCAAACCTGTCGATGAGTCTCTGCAGACACTCTTCAGTGTGAGATGTTAATGCAGCATCGTCAGCAAAGAGGAGTTCCCTGATCAGGACTTTTCGTACTTTGGTCTTCGCTTTTAGACGGGCAAGCTTGAACAACCTGCCACCTGATCTTGAGTGGAGGAAAATTCCTTCTTCTGAGGACTTGAATGCATGTGAGAGCAGCAGGGAGAAGAAGATCCCAAACAGTGTCGGTGCGAGAACACAGCCCTGTTTCACGCCACTCAGGATTGGAAAGGCCGCTATGCTGGATTGTGCCTTTCATATTGTCATGGAATGAAATGATGATACTTAGTAGCTTTGGTGGGCATCCAATCTTTTCTAGTAGTCTGAAGAGACCACTTCTGCTGACGAGGTCAAAGGATTTGGTGAGATCAATGAATTACAGAGCATTCTTTAATATAGCTGCACACTCCACAGCTGAATTAACAAACGTCCCAATATTAATACAGGCTAAATGGCTTGTTAGTTGCTTAACAAGTATTATTGTAGATGATTGGCTGTTCGTTGTTGGTTGCCACTAACAAGAGTTCATACTCAGAACTTGTATGTTTCAAAAGAATGTGCTTCCAGAATTTCAATAATGGCTGTGATTAAGACAAAAAAAAGACATTTCTCCCATTGCTCATAACATTAAAAAACTTAGTCATCGGTTCTGATTTACTTTCGTCTATTGAAACCTCTTCCTTACAAACTTGAGAAAAGTAATTTTATATCTATTAATAGTAGACTGTGAGGCACAAATGGCACTAATACTAGTTTGTAAATAATGTGAATAAGCTACAGTAGAATTATTTTTCAAAGTATTTTTGCTGAGGTTTCATTTAATTAGTAAACAATGATAGCACCAGTAAAACTAGATAAAAGGCATCAGAAATCCATTAATATAGATTCATTAACTCAGGATACTACAGCAGGGCAGAAATTGCCTCTTTTTCCTTGCGAGTAACAAACTGATCATAAAAATGTGAAAATTCAAAATTCTGAAATATGTTCTTCCTGACAATAAATGTTTGACTGTGGTAATGAAAGATTTGCAGCCAATCATGATATACCCATAAATGATGCTTTAATGTTGAAACAGTTAACATACCACTGTGGTATGCAAGGGTACCAAAGTTCAAAAATCCAGATGTGGAATGCACAACTTTGAGGTAAACAGCTCAATTAAAATTGAGACAATTCCAATTTGTTTCATGCTATACATGAAATTATTGACCTGTTGCTTGCCAGTGTGGTCCTCTCTCACTTAGAGTGTATGTGAGTTTCATTTTGGTCCCAAATATTATTCAAAATATATAATGGGCCTGTCACTAAATTTCCTCAGTTTCTTCAGCACATGTGCAGTTCACGAAGTTTAACATGACCTGACTATTAAACTGCTTTGTATTTGTTACAACTCTATTTCAAGGCAGGCTGCTTAGTTTCAGTGGGCAGAATCTTGTGAACCTAGTCCCTGCTGGAACAGCAGCACCATTTTCGGGTTGGGAACCTGTCTGACTAATCTGCGTGCCTTGTGTTTGCTCCTTCCCAGAGCAATGTAATTATCATCTCGCCTCCAGGATCCCCGACTAATCAGGGAGGGCGGGTGGGATGTCAGCAGTGACTGCAGCATACAATCCAGTGGGAAGCAGCAAAGACTTGTCGCATAATTGGTAGACGTGGAAAGGCTGCCCTCCCCCACCCATTTCACACACTCATTCCTGGAGGTGATGACTGACACAGTGATGACATGGAGAGAAGTCCTCTTCCCTAATGACAGCAGGAGGAAGCCAACTAGCATCACCAAGAAAGTGTGGCTGCAAGTCACAGAAGCTGTCAGTAACCAAAGTGTGGCACTGAGGACCTGAATCCAGTGCCGCAAAAGGTTTAATGATCTCACAAGGTCTGGTAAGGTGAGTGTCCTGCAACTCTCTTCTGACAGCCTTCACTCTTTCACCTCGCGAGCATTCTACGGCACAACACTCTTCTGACCAATACACCTTGCTGTCACTCACATTCCTTTCTTTCCAGCCTCGTCCTCAAATCTGCATCTCAACAGACAGCACTCGCACTCCCCCTCTTCCTATTGCCCCCTCGCTTCCATTCCTCACAGTCACCCTCCATAAAATGTCTACCTTTCATGCGCAGCAATCATTTCACTTCTCACACTTCTAACCCTCTGACTTTTCTCATTGCAGAAGACAGCCCATAACTCCAGGGAGAGGCAAAGAACTGGAGGTGGTGTGGCAGCCATGCACCTGATCGCAATGAAGGAGAAGGAAGGCCTGGTGATCGGCAGTGTGGCAACTTTACAGGCCATTACCGAAGGAGAGATAGGGGTTGCCCAGAGACCTGGGGCAGAATCTTCAACTGAGGTCAGAGCCTGGATCAGAAGCAGACAGTCCAGTAATTTGGGGCCGCCCTCTGCCATTAAATAAGTTCAAGGCTCATCCGATTGTGGCCTTAACTCCATTTTCCTGCCTGCCCCTTCATAACCCTTGACTCCCTTGTAGATCAAAAATCTGTCTAGCCTTGAATATATTCAATGACACAGCCTCCACTGCTCTCTGGGGAAGAGAATACCGAAGCTTAATGACCCTCTGAAAGAAGAAATTTCTCATCATCTCTATCTTAAATGGGAGACCCCTTATTTTGAAACTATGTCCCTAGCTCTATATTTCTCAATGAGGGGAAACATCTTCTCAGCATCTACCCCTCAAGCACCATCAGAATCTTATATGTTTCAATAAGATCACCTCTCGTTCTTCCAAACTCCAATGAGTATTGGTCCAACCTTCCCTCATAAGACAATCCCTTCATCCCAGGAATCAGTCCGTTGAACCTTCTCTGAACTGCTTCCAATGCAAGTATATCCCTTCTTAAGTAAGGGGATCAAAACTGTACACAATATTTTAGGTGCGGCCTCATCTATGCCCTGTACAGTTGTAGCAAGACTTCCCTACTTCGATACTCTTTCCCCTTTGCAATAAAGGCCAACATTCCATTTGCTTTCCTGATTACTTGCTGTGTGCTAACATTTTGTTATTCATGTACAAGGACACCCGGATCCCTCTGTACTGCAGTATTCTGCAGTCTCTCTCCATGCAAATAATATTCTGCTTTTCTATTCTCCCTTCCAAAATGGGCAATCTCACATTTTCCCACATTATACTCCATCTGCCAAATTTTTGCCCACTCACTTATCCTATCTATATCTCTTTGCAGACACTTGTGTCCTCCACACAATTTGCTTTCCTACTTATCTATGTATCATCCGCAAATTTGACGACAAACACTCGGTCCCTTCATCCAAGTCATTAATAGATTTTAAATACTTGCGGCCCCAGCGCTGATCCCGGTGACACTCCACTAGTTAGAGTTTGCCAACCTAAAAATACCTCATTTATCCCGACTCTGCTTCCTGTTAGTTAGCCAATCCTCTATCCATGCTAATATATTACCCCCAACACCATGAGCTCTTCCTTGCGTAGTAACCTTTTATATGGCACCTTATCAAATGCCTTTTGGAAATCCAAATACACGACATCTACTAGCTCCCCTTTATCCACCCTGCTTGTTACAATCTCAAAGAACTCTAATAAATTTGTCAAACACAATTTTCCTTTCATAAAACCATTTTGACTTTGCCTGATTGCATTGATTCTCTAAATGTCCTGCTACTACTTCCTTAATAATGGATTCTAGCATTTTCCCAATGACAGATGTGAGGCTAACAGGCCTATAGCTTCCTGCTTTCTGTCTCCTTCCTTTGTTGCATAGAGGTGTTGCATTTGCGGTTTTCCAATCTGCTGGCACCTTTCCAGAAACTAGGAAATTTTGGAAGATTACAACCAATGCATCCACTATCTCTGCAGCCACTTCTTTTAAGACCCTAGGATGCAGGCCATCAGGTTCGGGGCCTTTAGTTCCATTAGTTTTCCTAGTACATTTTCTCTAGTGAAAGTGAGTGTTTTAAGTTCCGCACTCCTTTTTGCCTCTTGATTTTCTGCTATTCTTCGGATGCCTTTTGTGCCTTCTACTGTGAAGACATATAAAATACTTGTTCAAAGTCTCTGCCATTTCCTGGCTTCCCATTAATTCCCCAGTCTCATCCTCTAAGGGACCAACACTTACTTTAGCTTCTCACTTCCTTTATATATACTTGTAGAAGTTTTTACTGTCTGTTTTTATTTATATTTCTTGCTAGTTTACTCTCCTACTCGAATTTCTCTTTTTTTTTTACTCATCCTCAGTTAGTTTCTAAAATTTTCCCAATCTTCTGGCCCACCACAAATTTTGCAGCATTGTATTCCTTTTCTTTCAATTTGTTACCATGCTTAACTTCCTTAATTCACCATGGATGGTGCATCCTTCTAAGAGTCTTCCTTTGAGGCTGGGCCGGGTCAGATCAGCTGCCCACCGGCAAGCCTACACCAGCAAAGATACACAAACCTCAGTGGGTCCAGCATCACGGATAGA
The DNA here is from genome assembly GCF_036365525.1 of Heterodontus francisci. NCBI lineage: Eukaryota > Metazoa > Chordata > Chondrichthyes > Heterodontiformes > Heterodontidae > Heterodontus > Heterodontus francisci. Next base: position 48,551,308 of record NC_090390.1, read on the forward strand.
ACGGGTGGCACATGTGGGAAGCACATCGCATGTGAGCAGAAGCCAGTGCTGGAGACAGGGACAGCAGTGGAAAGTCCCCATTGAAGGGTGCAGGATAATCCAAGCTCTGCTCAGCTGGACACAGATGCTGAGCCTTGGGGGGTCATACACTAAACAGAAACTTGTGGAAAAGCAATGGTAATTGTGTGTGCTTGTGTCAGAATTTTCAGGGGCAGTGCGCAACCTTGCACAAAAAAATGTAGGAGTCCATAGGAACAGAGGAACAGGAGTAAGCCATTCAGCCCGTCGAGCCTGCTCTGCATTCAATGTATCATGGCTAATCATCTATCTCAACGCCACTTTCCCACGCTATCCCCATATTCCTTGACGTGATTAGTATCCAGATATCCATCGATTTCTGTCTTGACCATGCTCAATGATTGAGCTTCCACAGCCCTCTGGGGTAGAGAATTCCAAAGATTCACCATCCTCTGAGTGAACAAATTCCTTCTCATTCCAGTCTTAAATGGACTACCCCTTATTCTAAGATTAAATTCCTTGGTTCTAGACTCACCAGCCAGGGGAAACATGCTATCTACATCCACCCTGTCACGCCCTGTAAGAATTTTATAAGTTTCAATGAGATCACTGCTCATTCTTCAAAACTCTAGAGAACATAGGCCCAGTTTACTCAATCTCTCCTCATAAGACAATCCTGCCATCCCATGGATTCATCTGGTGAACCTCCTTTGCACTCCCTCTATGGCAAGTATATCCTTCCTTAGATGAGAAGACCAAAACTGTACAAGTGCGGTTTCATTAAGGCTCTATACAGTTGCAGCAAGACTTCTTTACTCCTGTACTCAAAACCCTTTGCGATGAAGGCCAAAATACCATTTGCTTTCCTAACTGCTTGCTGCAGCTGCATGCTAGCTGTTAGTAACTCAGGAATAAGAACACCCAAGTCCCTTTGGACATCAACACTTGTCAAGCTTTCACCATTTAAGAAATACTCCACCTTTCAGCTTTTTTCTACCAAAGTGGAGAACTTCACACTTACTAACATTATATTCCATCAGCCATGTTCTTGCCCATTCACTTAGCCTGTCCAAGTCCCCTTGAAGCCTCCATGCATCCTCCTCACAAATTACATTCCCACCTAGTTTTGTGCCATCAGTAAATTTCGAAATATTACATTTGGTCCCCACATCCAAATCATTTATATAGATTGTGAACAGCTGTGGCCCCAGCACTGATCCATGTGCAGTAACAACACCCCACTAGCAACAGCCTACCATCCTGAGAATAGCCCGTTTATTCCGACTCTCTGCTTTCTGTCTTGTCCATACCAGTATATTACCACCAATCCCACGTGCTTTAATTTTGTTTACTAACCTCCTGTGTGGGACCTTATCAAAAGCCTTCTGAAAATCCAAATACACCACATCCACTGGTTCTCCTTCATCTATGCTACAACTAACATCCTCAAAAAACTCCAACAGGTTTGTCAAACATGATTTTCCTTTCATAAATCCATGTTGACTCTGCCCAATCAAATCATTATTTTCCAAGTGTCTAGTTATCACATCCTTTATAATAGATTCTAACATTTCCCTACTACTGATGCCAAACTAACAGGTGTGTAGTTCCCAGTTTTCTCTCTCCCTCCTTTCTTAAATAGTGGGGTAACATTTGCTACTTTCCAGTCTGCAGGAACCTTTCCAGAATCTACAGAATTTTGAAAGATAACCACCAAAGCATCCATTATCTCTATAGCAACCTCCTTCAACACTCTGGGATGTAGCTCATCTGGTCCTGGGGATTTATCAACCTTCAATCCATCAAATTTTTTGAGTACTACCTCTTGATTAATACTAATTTCCTTCAGTTCTTCATTTCACAAGTCTCTTGATTCCCTAGTATTTCTAGGAGATTTTCTGTATCTTCCTCTGGGAAGACAGACACAAAGTAATTGTTTAGTTTCTCCGCTATTTCCCTATTCTCATGATAAATTTTCCTGTCTCCCCCTGTAATGGACCCACATTTGTCCTTGCTAATCTTTTCCTCTTCACATACCTAAAAAAAACTTTTACAGTCCGCTTTTAAGTTTCTTGCTAGCTGGCATTCATATTTTCCTTTCCCTTTCTTTATCAGTTTCTTGGTCGTCCTTTGCTGGATTTGAAATTTCTCCCAATCCTCGGGCTTACTACTTTTTATGGCAAACTATGATCTAATGCAATCTTTAACTTCTACTGTTAGCCACAGTTGATTAATCTTTCCTGTTGGATTTTTGTGTCTTGGAGGAATGTATATTTGTAGTAGACCATGTAATACTTCTTTAAATACTAGCCATTGCCTATGTACTGACAAATCTTTTAGTGTATTTTCCCAATCCACCATAGCCAACTTGCCCCTCATACCTTCATAGTTTCTTTTGTTCATGTTTAAGACCCTAGTTCCAGAATGAACTATATCACTTTTAAAATTAATGTAAAATTTATCACATTATGGTCACTATTCCCCAAAGGCTCTTTTACAGCAAGGTTATTAATTAGCCCTTTCTCATTGCAGAATACTAAATCTAAAATAGCCTGATCCCTAGTTGGTCTTCAACATACTGCTCCAGAAACCCATCTCGTACATACTCCAGAAATCCATCCTCCACAGCATTAGCGCAGATTAGGTTTACCCAATCTATATGTAAATTGAACTCACCCTTTATTACTGTATTGTCCATGCCACATGCAGCTCTGATTTCCTGATTTATACCCTGCCCAACAGTACCACTACAGTTTGGTGGCCTATAAACACCTCCCACCAATGTTTGCTGCCCTTTGCTGTTTCTCAGTTCCACCCAAATTGATTCTCCATCTTGATCCTTCAATCTAAGATCCTCTCTCACTAATCTACTGATCTCGTTCCTTATTAAGTGCGCTACCCCACCTCCTTTTCATTTTTGCCTATCCTTCCTAAATGACGAATATCCTTGAACATTCAGTTCCCAGTCTTGGTTACCCTGTAACTATGTCTTTGTAGTCCATCTCAGTATGAGTGCCATGATGTCTCATGCATCTGTGCTGATGACCACCTTCATTGGAAGAGTGGCCACCTGCATTGAGAATCAGACGCGGCAGGCTACTAGGTGCATGCTAGTCCACACCAACTTCCTGCACTCTATAGCTGCCAGTTTACACAATATTGATCAAATCCTTCCCTTGATGGCTGAAGGTCACAGTCATTTGCAGCCAAGTGCTGTCCTGCTCTTGGCTAGCAGAGAATTGCAGTTGGGCTCTGAGAGGGAAGATGCAGAAAGGGCTCATGGCAGTGGGGGTTCTTCTCAAGGTGCTCCTATTTCTCATTCCTTGCCCTCCCCACCCCCGTCTAACAGTGCCACACAAGCTACCTCCTGGCCCGATAAACAAGTCTGCCCCTGCACAGGTGCAGGTGGGGAAATCTTTGGCGGGGCCCACACAGGCTCCAAAACCCAGAGGACAGCTGTCACACGCATCTCATCTTTTAGGGCAGGGGAATGAGAAGCCTGCCTCCAGCTCAGCTTAAACCACAGGATTAGCACTATATAGAAGTAATAGAAAGTGTATGAGGAAAAATTCTTAGTTGCATGAAGGAATTCACTTGGATGCTTAGTACATTGCTTTTGTTCTCTTGATGCTCTTTATTTGAATGAAAGAATGAGTTTACATGAACTACTCATTCTCATGGCCTCTAATTTGCTGGATCCACCATTGGTTAGCTTCATTCCTGTGAACAGACTGGGCCGCCTTGATAAGGAGGCAAGGCTGTGAATGTGATGGTTGACTGGGTGACTGTAGGAAGGAGGTTTGGTTGGGGGTGAGGTGGTGGTTTACACAGGGGTCATGATGGGAAGCTTGCAATGCTATAAGCACACTTCTCAAATAAGCATGCCTGGGTGAGGCCATAGTGGGCTTCTCTGGCAGACAGGTCGACAGATGCAGGCACCAATGGCATATAAGGATGCTACTCCTCCACAAAGGATGCTGGGTGCGCTCCATCATCCTCTAGTATCAGCTCTAGTCCTCTTCGGAGCACTATGTTGTGCAGGGCACAGCAGACCACAATAATCCTGGAGACCATTCCTCGGGCATACTGAAGGACACCTCCAGATTTGTCAAGGCAGCAGAACCTCATCTTGAGCAAGCCAATGACCTTACCTCTCCTGTGCCCCTGCGGTAGAGTTCCTCACCGGGTCAGGTCTTGAGTGGGTATCCCTTGCTCCCAGGAGCCAACTGCTGAGGCTGTCTGGTAAAGAGAAGAGCTGAGGAACTTGAGATTGCCGAAGAATGGAAGAGTCACAGAATCTCCCTGGATACCTGGCACAGACTTGCATTATATTCTTGCAGTGGTCACATACCAGGTGCAAATTAAGGTAGTGTCAACCCTTCCAATTAACAAATACAAATACACCTGGTTGGTCCGATGGCACCTTGACAGCCATACGAGTGCTGTATATGACCCTCTGTACCTGTGGAAACCCTGTCAGGGCAGCAAAACCGACAGCCCTCTGGGTTTGACTGGTCACATCAATCTTAAAGTTAATATGGTTAGAAGCCGTCGCAAACAAGGCATCAGCGACCTGGTTGATGCAGTTGTGGGCTGCAGACTATGAGATCCTACAGATGTTATCAGCAGATCCCTGAAAGGACCCACATGTGAAGAAATTGACGGCTGTGACGACCTTGCAATTAGCGGCCACCTGCTCCTCTTGGGCAGAAGTCTGCTTCCAGAAGGGTGCAAATGGTTGCGACCACTTTCCATGAGAGATTAAGCGGCACAGTGGCGCAGTGGTTAGCACCGCAACCTCACAGCTCCAGGGACCCGGGTTCGATTCCAGGTACTGCCTGTGTGGAGTTTGCAAGTTCTCCCTGTGTCTGCGTGGGTTTTCTCCGGGTGCTCCGGTTTCCTCCCACAAGCCAAAAGACTTGCAGGTTGATAGGTAAATTGGCCATTATAAATTGTCACTAGTATAGGTAGGTGGTAGGGAAATATAGGGACAGGTGGGGATGTTTGGTAGGAATATGGGATTAGTGTAGGATTAGTATAAATGGGTGGTTGATGTTCGGCGCAGACTCGGTGGGCCGAAGGGCCTGTTTCAGTGCTGTATCTCTAATCTAATCTAAGCCTTCTGAGGCACTGTTGTTCAAAGGTCAAGGAAGCTGACCCTGTGCTAAGGGCATCGCCTCCTCGAGGTGCAGTCCAAGCCCATCTCTTCGTTCTATGCAGCAGCATGTGGCCGTACAGAAGGCAGCTGCTGCTGGAGTTGTTACTCCTATCACTGTGGCTTCTGAGCTGGAGCAAGCTGCACCTCTTCCGCAGAGGTCCAAGCAACTGCAGAATATGTAGCCCCCCATTACAGGAAAGTCTCACAGACAATAAGGTGAGATTACCCTCAGTGGAATCCAAGGCTCTTGAAAGTAATTGCATAAAGTTGCTGTTTGCAGTGCACTTCCCTTCTCCAACCTGGTGAGGTGTAGTCACAGCGTGGAACCCATGCGCTGTTGGGAAAGAAGGAGTCCTGAACTCAGAACCTACCCCAGGGAAAACCGCAAGAGCGTGGGATGATGTCAGGATCCCGGTATGATGTCAATTTCAGGGGATTCAACTCCACGCACGCACCAAAACCCACTCCCACATGACTGTGAAAAATCCTCTCTGTGCAGCCCTTTCACTGGAATTTCATATCGGATGGTAATGAAGAATAAGTGAAGGGATGCCAGAGTGATCAGATGGCACCAGAACCTTCCATGATAGTGATGGTCAGTGGCAGTCAAGTCACGATTGCCCACAAGGTGTACACCTCTGGCTCCTTCCAAGCTGCTACAGGAGAAATCTGCAATATTTGCCAATTGTTGTGCACAAATGTGTCAAAGAGATGACGCATTGTTCAGTAGGGCCAACACTTTCATTTCCTTTCACTTTCAGCAGCAACAGAGCATAGCATGGCTACCCAATTTTGTCGCACTGTTGGATTTTATAAACCTCAAAGGGGATATTGATGGCACCCAAAAGTCATCTAGGCCCTAGGCACAATGCCATTGCTTTATGAGCAGAAAGTAGTGCCACTCCATCAAAATATAGTGGTCTGGTTACAAGAAAAAAATGCATCATTCAGGCAGCATTCATCATATTTGTATTTTAAAATAATCATAAGTGTCAGGTTTATGTGAAGGTGAATGCAGGGTGCAAAACTGGATCCTTGAAGACCAAGTTCATCCGCTTCTGCCTTGGTTAATGATATCCTCACAGACAAAAATAGGGCACTAATAAAGCAAGGACCATCTAGATATTCTTACTTTTTAGCATTCCACTCCACATCTTGAAGCAACATTAAAAGAGGCCAATGTCATATTATGGCAGATCCAATGATTTCGTCATTTTTAGCATCACTATTGTTAATCTCCAATGCTGCTTTTTATATGGTTACTACAGTCCTCTAAATTCTTACAGCAGGCTAACTACAGTCCTCTCACCTACATGTAAACGCCACAGGCAGTCTACTATGTGACCAGGAGCTCAACATGAACAGAAAATGTATTCAAATCAGAATATCTAGGAAAACTGTGTGTGCATCAAGTCTGGGGGATCTCCCACAGCATAGTGAAAACCCTCAGTTTTCACAATAGCGAATAACTGAAAGTTCTACCCTCCAGCATGATCATATATACATAAGAAACTGAGTGGTTAATTATAGGGGAAGAATATAATAAAAGACTAAATAATATAAGTGTAATATAGCACTGTGTAAAATATAACAAGTGATTCACACCATAACTGCAAAGTATATGATCGTATACTAACACAGTGATGTAAAGCCTATACAGAGATTTCACTTTTGTCAAAGCTGTGGTGATACTTTTCTCATTCCTTAAGATTGCAATTACTAACCTGAAAAGGTGTAAAATACATTTTTTATAACATCTGTTTGTACAACTCAGGAAACCTGTTTTGAGTTATGATTTAATAAATTACTACTTTCCCTTGTTTTTTGCAAATGTTCATAGCAGAACCACCAAACAAGGAGGAACAGACCATTCGCCCTTCCACCAGCACTACCTCAAATGTGGTGTACACTTCCACTCCGCCTAATTTGAAAAGAACAATTTTCTGTATACCACATTTAACATAAAGAGGTCCAAGAAGCTTCAGAGACAAAAATGGACACAAGACAAAGCACGAGATATTAGGAGGGGTGAACAAAAGCTTGGCCAAAGAGGTAGGTTTTTAAGGAGAAGAGGAAGGTGGGGAGGCAGAGAGGTTCAGGGAAGGTATTCCAAAGTGTGGACCTAGACAGGTGAAGGCATGGCCACCTACAGTACAGCAAAGAAAAGGAGGGATTCACAAGTGGCCAAAGTCAGAAGAACAGAATTTGTAGGGTTAGGTAAGGTTACAGAGATGGAGAAGAGTGAGGCCATGAAGGGATTTAAACAGGAGGGTGAGAAATTTTAAATTGGAAGCTTTGGAGATCAATAAGTGATTAATTTCAAAATTTGCATAACATCACTGGTCAGTCAATTTTTTAAAAAAGCACTCATTATAGCTTTTATTCATGTGAGGTAAACAGATTCACCATTTATCCTGCCCATCAATGTAACCCTTTGCTCAGATAACTTACTAAAGGTGCAACTTGCCCATCTACACCACTGTAAATGTGATTTAAATATGTATAGCCATTAATTGACATGTACAGCAGCAACAATCTTAAGTCTTACAAGGACATACTTGCTAACCGCACTTAATGTATAATTATTAAAATTTTACCTTCTCACAAATACTATATAATCCACAATTCATCTGCAGCATGTGCTATTTACATCTAATAAGTTATTTTGTGGAAACTAAAGATCATGCCCCAAGCAGCATTGGAATAGAAGAGAGGAAAGAAAGCCATAGATTCATCAAATGCAGAAATAATGTGACAGATTTATCATGATTCATTATGATTCAAACAGTAAGAGTTAAAACATCTTAGAAATAAATACATTTAAAATGGTGATGCAACTTTATATAAAGGGTCATAAATATTAGTTTTACTGAGTAAATGCTATTTCATCATGTGCTCTCTCTCACTCTCCATTCTTTATGCATTAATAGAAAAGACAGCGTCCTTTAGGACAGTGACCTGATTCTGTTTAAATGATTTTGATACATGAGGGCATCCAGGTATCTCTCCTCTGTTGCTACATAAGCAGAAAAGTAACAGTTCTCCCTTCCTCATCAGTATCCTAGTACAGCTTAGGTTAACTAATATCTGAAAAGTACAGAACCTGAGTGACTTGATTTCTGCTTGACCATGGAAGATGATGTTATTCTACTGTGAACTCTAATTATTTTTGTTTTTTTGGGGGGAGGGGGGAGTTGGAGGTGAGCGAAAAGCAGTAAAACTCAACATATGGAAGAATAGTGCTTCATCTTATTAATCTCTATTCAACAGAAGATAGATTTGTGATGGGGAAAGGTCCACTGATGCCTGTTACCAGCCATGACAGCGCTACAGAGATTTACACTGCAGCATCAATCTTGTCAACTAGATACCAAACAGTGACTGCTGGACACTAGGGAAAAGCACAATACTGCTATATATGTGAACTCATTTGTAATGTTGTTGCTTTTTTGATTCATACTTGTATGTCAGGATATTTTCATTGGAACTCACTTTTTGATGAAGTCTCGCTGCCATGTTAGCCATGTGAAGCAGTTTCTGCTGTAAAAGTATAAAGAAGAAGCCTGTTAGTAACAGATAAGAGATGCAGCATGCACCTATATAAGCAGTTGAGAACAAGCCTGTCAGTTGTACTATTTATTTCACGTATGATAGTGATTTGGTTTGTGATTACACAAATTGGCCATTATGACTCTTCATTTTTGAGTATGAATTGTCTGAACAGAAAAGGAAACTTGTTACTAGCAAACAGGAATCTCTGGGTTCCACAGGTCAACTATCATCTGTAATGGGTTGCAAGCAACAGATGAGATGAGGAGAGTTACGGTTATCATGCAGTCTAAACTACTTTGATGCTCGGGAAAAGTGTATTAGTAACAGCTCAAAACCTAGTGTAGATTACTGACAAACATCTGAGACAAGGCTTCCTACACTGCAATAAACCATTTCAAACTGCAGTGAATGTTCTTTCTCATTTCAATCTTTGGTCTAAACAGTCTCATTCGAGCCCTTGAATAAAAAGGCAACAATAAAGTAATTATTCATGCAACTTAAAGGAATCTGTCACTTTAAACCAGTCAATGTCAATCTTTCATTTTTAAGAGAACTCTACAAGGTAACATGAAACTAAAATTTAAGAAATCTTTAACTTTGCACCATACATGCAACAAAAACAAAATCAGGAACTATTGCATCTGTAATGATTTTATCAGGACTAAATTTAGGAAAAGGGGGGTCTCTGGACAATCCACTGATGACTTGGCTGTCCATATTATAAGACAGTTAATCTAATAACACAATTTTTTTTTGGATATATTTCAATCACCTGCCCCTTTCCAAATCTTTGATAGGCCAAGAAAAATATTTTTCTGGAAATATGTTTTTTCAAATTTCGGCATAATTTCTTTTTACAATTAATGGAAACAAAAGCACACTGCTGCTTTTCCACTGCAAAACATAATACAACTACTGTATCATAATTAAATCATTACATTTGGTTAGCAAATAAAAAAAAGCTGTGAAGTGAAAGAACACTTCTACAATTTCAGCATCGAGTTGTTTTAAGCAACCAGAAGCACTATGGCATTCACCTTGTAATTTCAAATAAATACTTATCATGTTACTGATTAAGGTTATTGTAAACTACATCTTTGTGTAAAATTGTATTAAAAAACGTACATTAAATTTTTGTAAAATGAAAAATTGGAAACCACTGAGTCAATCTGTTTTAATTGGGTTCCTATGGAATTGCCATACAACTACATTTTTCAATATACAGTCCCAAAGGTCCCATGCACACTTGTAAAATATAGTTCAAATAGCCTGAATTGTTTTTACATTGGAACATTCACAGGCAGATCAATTACTCCATATACCAGCTTAACTATTAGTGGCAGGAGATGTTACCATACCAAATCATAATCTTTAACTGATCTATGTCACATTCATTCACTAGGGAAATATCGCACTTAAGACACATACTATAAACGTCTGTTTAAAACTACCTTCAAATTCTATGACTTTCCTATTCCAATACAGTTAGCCTTAGTCTTGGCTAAGAATCATTCCTGTGAGAGAAAAGAAATCAAACCCTAATACTTTCCAAGCCATTTCGCTTCTCATATCGATTTCAAGGATAAACAGAATCAATCATTAATAATTACATTAAGAGATGACCTGCAGGTTAATCATATTCCCTGTGACTCCAACTATGGAATTAACAACAGACCTCCTAGGCTATATTACCAATTGCTGAGAAACAATTTTTGATAATTGTCAGGAATTGATGCTCGCAATTTGATTTAAAAACAGCAAGTTTAGGGGATTTACAGTTACCGTAACATATAATGTAATCTTAGCAACATGTAATTTCAGTCGACTTTACAGAAGTTTTACTTTAAAATTCTATAATTAGTGCATATTACTCATTAGAAAAATACAAAGTAATATTTTCAGTTGAGTGTAGTATATGTCAGAAGTTGGAGGGGTGGGTGGGTTGGAATTTATTTTTGAAGGATATACTGATCCAGCTTCTAACAGTATAGACATGTTGATTCTTCTTTGCACTTACCTGTTATCATATTTGACAATTGCCATTTTACTGTTGCTATAAAAAAACTCTCAAAACATTACTATAAAATTAGTAATGCAATCGATTACTATAAAAAATCAACTTGTATGTATAGTCTAAAGAAGATATTCTAACATAGGTTCTTCAACTCATTGTCTGATGCTCTCCATATGAGGTACTATGCACTACAGTTCAATTTATGAGTCAGGTACACCATCCAATATTTTCATATCAATCAGCCATGCTTCTTTTATACAAGTAGATTTTTTTCACAACTGCACCAGATGGAATTTGCTTCACAGTACTGTTCCAATCATGTAGCAATAATTGTCTATCTGCTTCCATTCACTTTGAATATGGCTGCACACTGCAACCAGTTTACCAATCATTTTTCTTTGCCCTATCGATCTGAAACTTATGTGTAATGCTTTTGAAGTGTGACTGATGCCATAATCTACATTTATTCACAGGTTTCTCTCAAAATTTGGCATATGCTTAGTTTTTCTTGCTGCTTCAAGTGAATTGCTCATTAACAAGGCCAAACAAACATTTTGACTCACAAAACAATGGATCAGATTTTGCTTCCAGCAGCAAAAGAACGGGTGGCAGCTGATTCACAACACTTGCACTTATCCAGACGATGACATTTTGTACTGGAACTTACTGCAGTTAGAAAGCCATTTCAACACAGCATTCTCTACAGGCATTCTGGGACATGTGTGAACAGGGCAAGAAACTGTGTCTCCTTAACCAATCGGATTGAAGAATCAGTAATGAGCTGCAGAGTCTGAACCAGGAAGTTTAAGTTTTACCATTTAATTCAATGTCAAATCAGGTCAAGAAAGCAAAATAAAGAGATGGAAAGAAAGATGGGATTAAGAGAGACAAAAAAGACAAAGCGCAAAGGGGAAAAAAACTCTTACTTTTTTTAAGATAATTAAAACCTGAAGGAATGAGACTGCACACTTATAAACATAATTTTTCAGTGCCAGAGATGTTGCTTGGCAGTAATTAAGACTTAACACACTGTTTTTAAAAAAAATCTATTTACACTGGAAGGAACACGCATAACTTTTTTTTGGCAAGCTTAGTGGGTATGTCTCACGCAAGTACAACTTCAAACTGTTCCATGTATTTCAATGTTGAGTCTCAGCGAGATACTGTTAGAGCGTAGCTTCTGGGAGGAGCAGGACAACATGGATAGTAACTTCCTGACTTCCACATATAACTGCGCATGTGCAATTGCCGTAAGTTGCTCTCCAGTTTGCTACTTAATGGTGAGCACTGACTGTGAATTGTATATTAATTGTGTTAATTGTATGCAGGTGGAGGGCATTAATTGGGGTTTCACGAGCACATATGAAGAGACACGTATAGAAAGTGGTGTTTTTGAGTTAGGTGTATGTTTGTAATGTTTCACTCTGTAAATAAATGTTAGACTGAGTAAAGATTGGCTCCAGTACTATCCTTCACCAGTTGGCTTTCCAGATAACACTGATAGCCTCAACATTACACTTACTGCAAAATCCAGCTCACAGTAATGCCATAAAGTTTAGTATATAGGTTAACATTTGAGTAAAAGCCCTTAAAATTAAATTAACAAATGTCATCACCATATTCAGGATATAAAACATGAATGACTTATATATCACTTTTTACAGCTTATTGTGCTTTCACTGTGGAACAGTCAAAGTGCAAAAGGACAGAAATGAAACTTGTCATTACACAGTGAATACAGACTCGCAGCGATAAAAAGAAAAATGTGATTACTGGGGACATTATTTGCAGCAATGTATTTCCACTTCAAATAAAGATCAGAAAATATACAACAATTTTTAATTGTGATTGAATAGGACTAATTGGACTTTTTTTTTTAAATGAGCTGCAACAGCAAATTTATTTAGTAACTGAACAAAAAAATTTTTGAACTTCAAAATATGCTGAATTATCTGGTCCCTCGTAGGAGTTTTTTTAATTTGCCTCAGAGCTCCTTAGTTAGGAAGGAACATTACTGCCCTAGGATCCTGTTCCTGATTGCTATCCAATGACCCCCAACTGGAAATGCACATATATGGATGCTGGCAGAGAATTGTATCTTCTTACCACTGATGCAATCTGTGGCAAAATATCCAGCCAATGCTAACTTTCAAGGATCACAAAAGACTAGTAAGACCTTATGGTAAGGTACCAGTGGGTGCTTAGCATCTGACTCCTTGCTGTGATTTGGACCACAACACATTCAAGAGAATCACAGAATGTTATAGCACGGAAATAGGTTTTGGCCCATCAAGTCAGCAACAGTTTCTTTCCTCTACATGAATCCCCGAGTCTAATCCCATTCTCCTATTCACTCCCTAGGCCACAAGAGTATTCCCCTTTTTCAAGTAACAATCCAATTCCCGTTTAAAAGTACTTACAGACTATGCTGCGATAAAAGTTTGTGGCAGATAATTTCACATTTCTAACCTCCCTCTGCAGACAATAATGTCTAATTTATTGCTATTGTTGTTGCTCAAAGAAAACTACTATAAATGCCTTAATTTAGTGGAATTTAGATACCATGGTTTTTAAAATACTTGTCCATTAATTTTATCGTTGATTGAATATTAACACCACCTGATATTAACTTCCACGCAGAATTGATTTTGTCGATTTCAGACATCCACAGAAATCAGTTACACTGCTTTCCACTAACATTGATTAGTTTGCTTTAGTGAAAGCTTAAAAAATGAATGAGCATTTTTATTCCATTACATTTAAATTGTAATAACTGTTTATAGATGTCAATTTTTTTTAAAAGATCACTTTTTTTATAGCGGACAGTGACAATAAGTGCACGAGTTAATGCAATACCATTGTATAATAAAATCTTGCTACTTCAATGCATAATTTACAGAGCATATCCCAATTGTCAACTTTTTTGAGACTGACACTATAACAATTGCTTCGACTGCACAGACACTAGTATTTTAGTTTCCATTTCCTTCACTTTTATTGGAGCCAGACCTACATGGTGTAAGTTTGACTAAAAAATGTGTGCCCTGCCCGATTTAGCCAAGGTCTAAGTTACAATTCATACATAAAAAATCTTTTTCAGAAAGTACAGGCAAATACATCTTACAATGCAGGTCATAATAAAATATCATGAAAGAAGAAGCAAGGACTTTGTCAGAAAGAGAGGCATACAACAAATAAAAATCAGTTCAGTGAAATCATTTCATTTGTCATGACTACCCAGCTCTTTACATTTTGTAAAGTAAAAATATTCAATGTACATTATAAAGTGTAACAAATTATTAGCAGTGAGCTTTAGGCAGTAATTTAATCCCAGGTTTCGACTTTATTCATAAACCATTCAAGCTTTTCACTCATGGTTTATGATGCCATTGGAACTACTCCGTACAAATTTAATTCACTGCGAGACATCTATTGGTCTATATTTATTTCACAAGTGGAGAGGCTGTGAAACTTCTAAGGACAAGAGACATAAACATGTTAGTTTTCTTAAACAAGTGAAATGAAAGTTATGGTGCCAAGGTTCCCCAACTATTTTTATCCCTCTCTCTTCCATTCCCATGGGAAGGGGAAAGGCAGTGGTGGTCCTGTCCATTTGTCAATGCCAAAATGATAGCAGCAAAATAACTCAAGAATTGTTTAACAGCTTCATGGGCAAGTCTTATACAAAATAAACTTACTTCTCCCCTCAAAACTGGCTTTGGTCTAATAATTGCAACAATAGAATTCTATTTAGAGCCATTGTCTGAATTTTGTCCTTGGCCATCTTGTGTTCCTGCCCCATCCCAAACCAAAATAATGTTTTTCCAAACACACAAACTTGGGTTTTCCACAGGAGTGAAAATGTGGTGGGATGAAACTTCTGAATCTACCTCACCACCATGTCTTTTGACTCTCCCACTGCTGCTAAATTATCCGACTACTTGGCTGAAATCCAGTACTGGACGAGCAGAAATTTCCTCCCAACTACAAACTCTGTCCCCTAGCTACCAACTCATTCCCACTCACTGGCAACCATCTAAGGCTGAGCTAAGCTCTTCGCAACTTTGGTGTCATATTTAACCCCCAGATAAGGATCCGGTCACATATCAATGCCATCACTCATATTGCCGACTTCCACTGCCATACAATGCCAGACTTCACCCATCTCAGCTCATCTGCTACTAAAACCTTTATCCATGCCTTTGTTACCTCCGGACTTGACTATTCAAACACACTCCTGGCTGGCCTCCCACACTGTACTCTTGCTATTCTTGAAGTCATCCAAAACTCTGCTGCCTGTGTCTTTACTCATTGATCTACACTGGCTACTGGTTAAGCAACACCTTGATTTTAAACTTTACATCCTTGTTTTCAAGTCCCTCCATAGCCTTGCCCCTCCCTGGCTCTGTAATCTCCTTCAGCCCCACAACCCTCCAAAGTATCTGAATTCATCTAATTCTGGCCTCTTGAGCATCCCAATTTTAATTGTTCCATGACTGATGACTGTGTCTTTAGCTGCCTAGGCCTTAAGTTCTGCAATTCCCTTCATAATAGCTCTCCACCTCTCTATCCTCCTTTTAAGACGCTCTTTAAAATCAACCTCTTTGACCAAGCTTCTGATCATCTGCCCTAATATCACCCAATGTGGCTCGGTGTCTAAATATGTTTGATAACGCTCCTGTGAAGTGCCTTGGTTCATTTTACTACGTTAAAGATGCTATATAAATTCAAGTTGTTATTGTAGAAAGCAGAAAACAAAGTAAGAGTTAAGGACAATTTTTAAAAGTGATTAGATGCCAGTAGTTTTATCCAACAGGATTCAGTTTGGGGCCAATTTTGTTCACTGTGTACATCAATTATTTGGTTATAGACCTAGACTACCAAAATAGGAGGTACAGCTAATTCTTTGGAAAAGCAAAGGAAGCTTTTCAGAGATATTGGCAAGATGGTGAAACAGATGAAAAGTGAAGATGAAATTCAATGCCATTAGTGTTAGGTGATAAACTTTGGTCAAAAAAATAACAGTAATAATCATACTCTGAAAGGATCTAGGCTCAGCGCTGTGAAAGACCATTGAGATATGGGGGCAGAAGTTCACAGAACATTAGAAGCAGGGTTTCAGGCTGACAAGGCCATAAAAAACTGACTGAATTCTGGAGTTTCACATAGGAGGTACAGCGTTTAAAAGACAAGTTGTAATATAAAACCTTAATAAGCCCTTAGTTAGAGTGCTGTATGCAGAATTGGGCTCCACAATACAGAAAGGATATTAAGGCTTGCCTGATATGAGAAGATATGAATACAAAGAATTGAAAAATTGATGAATTTACAATGAACTGAGTGATGTGACAAAAAATATTTAAAGTTATGAATGGATTTGACAAAGTAGTTGGCTAATTGTTTCCAATAGCTGAGGGGTCTAGAACAAGAGGCCATTGACACAAGATTAAATGCTAGAGATTTACAACGAAGAACAAAAGAATCTCCTTCACATGAGGAGTTATGAGAATGTGGAATTCACTTGCAGTGTTAGTGATTGAGGCAGCAACTATGGCACTATTTTCAATTTCCATCTGCCATTTCTCACCTAAAAAACAGGTGACCAACAGCGGAAAATTGGGGGTGGGGGGGAGGCACCTCTGCTCCCCATCCCCTCCCCCCCCCCACCACTCCTTGAATGACTAAGGCCCACCTAACAAATATTTTCAGCCTGTCATATGCCAACTGTAGAACCCCATTCGCAATTTGCAGGTACAAATAGTGAGAGCATGCACTGAGCATGCTACTCCCATTTGTACCACATGCTGAGCAGCCCGCCCAGTGGTCCTTAACAAGGAAACTTCAGACCCATGAGGATCATGTCGACACATAGCCACCAGCCACCTCATACACTCCAAAGACAGTATGACAGTGCATTGCAATCGCATGAGGAAGTGGATGACACAGTTTGTTCTAGCAGGCAATGCACTTTGACTTCTAAGTGCATCTGTAGATCACTGATAGCCAATGTTAGCGATGTCCCCAGCAGCAGCCTAGAATGACCCTGTAGCATAAAAGTTTTGCTCACCCCAACAACGTGCTCAAGTACTGAACGTCTTGGAAAATCCAGGCTACTTTGGTTAACTAACAAAATATTTCAAGAGATCATCAGGTTTAACTAGCATTGCAGCAATTTTATTTTATTGCAAATTTTATAAAGGTATACAATTGCCATGACTGTAACACAAGGAATTTAACTTTTAACACCCATTAATTATATGAAGTTTAGATCAGAATAGTTTTACTGACCAGAATTCAAGCTGGTAGTGTGATTTGTTCAGCAAACATTTTATTTTTTGTAGTAGGGATCAAATCCTGTAATGCACATTCTATCTACAAATGGCACCATCCTTTGCTCCCACGCACTGTTTGTTTCTAGCTCTACTATTGGCCGTTTAGCTGTTCAGTTTAAAGAAGCAAAAATCAAACTAAATGGATGGTTACAGCTCTTAACGTGTAAATGATGGGAAATGCCATGGACATCATATGGAGTAAGTTCCACCCCTGCAGGGCTGTCAATCTCATCTTAGAATAAACTGATTGCCAAAATTTGCAGCAAGTAATTCTGTCCACATGACTTGTGCTCGTCTTAGCTTGTGATTTTCTGCCTTTGCGGTACTGTACGCCTACCAAGATAAATAGAACTCATGATTTTTTTAAATACATATTACAAGCACTAGGATTTTACAATATAATTTCATACAATTATCTACATAAAGTACCACAAGGTTAAGTTTTCTGAGTATATTTTACTGGCAATCTTTTCCCATCAGGATATTCACAATGCAAATATTTAAATGACCCTTAAGAGCAATATTTAAACATTTAGCTGGATAGATGAAAATTAAACAGCTCTAACTGGCAAGAACTAGCAGTGCAAAACAGAGCTCAGTGTCATTTATAATCACATTTCATCTCTGGAATAAAATAAAAACATTACTTCTGCCAAATCAATCAAGATATAGAGTTTTTGAAATCTAAATTCGGTTGCTTCCACAATTTTAACCAAAAAAACACATTAAAATTCAGGCTATGATGCAATGCAGATTTAATAATAAAACGTTAGCTGCAGCAATGAGGGCCCACAGAGCAAAACTAGGCACACAGCTGGCCAGATAGGTCAGCCAACTATCAAAAATCATGACACAGACGAACATACGAATTAGGAGCAGGAATAGGCCACTCAGCCCTTCGAGCCTGCTCCGCCATTCAATAAGTTCATGGCTGCACTGATTACTCCACATTTCCACCTATCCCCGATAACCTTTCACCCCCTTGCTCATCAAGAAACAATCTACCTCTGCCTTTAAAATATTCAAAGACTCTGCTTTCACTGCCTTTTGAGGAAGAGAATTGCAATGATTCACGACCCTCAGAGAAACAAATTCTCCTCATCTCTATCTTAAATAGGCGACCACTTATTTTTAAACAGTGACCCCAGTTCGCGATTCTCCCACAAGGAGAAACATCCTTTCCACATCGACCCTGTCAAGACCCCTCAGGATCTTATATGTTTTGATCAAGTTACTCTTCTAAATTCCTGCTGATACAAGCCTAGCCTGTCCAAACTTTCTTTGTAAGACAGCCCACCCATTCCAGGTATTAGTCTAGTAAACTTTCTCTGTACTGTCTCCAACGCATTTACATCCTTCCTTAAATAAAGAGACCTGTACTGTACACTGTACAGATGTGATGTCATCGATGCCCTGTATAGCTGAAGCATAACCTCCCTACTTTTGTATTCAATTCCCCTCACGATAAACAATAACAGTCTATTAGCTTTCTTAATTACGTGCTGTACCTGCATTTTAACCTTTTGTGATTTATGCACTAGGACACCCAGATCCCTCTGCATCTCAGAGCTCTGCAATCTCTCACCATTTAGATAATATGATTTTTTATTCTTCCTGCCAAAGTTGACAATTTCCCACATGATACCCCATTTGCCAGGTCTTTGCCCACTTACTTAACCTATCTTTTATCCCTTTGTTGCCCCCTTGTGTCCTCTTCACAAGTTACTTTCCTACCTATCTTCGTGTGATCAGCAAATGTAGCAACCATACCTTCGGTCCCTTCATCCAAGTCATTTATATAAATTGTAAAAAGTTGAGGCCCCAGCACAAATCCCTGTGGCTCACCACTCATTAGATCTTGCCAACCAGAAAATGACCCATTTATGCCTACTCAGTTTCCTGTTAGCTAGCCAATCTTCTATCCATGCCGATATGTTATCCCCTACACCATGAACTTTTATTTTCTGCAATAACCTTTGATGTGGCACCTTATCAAATGCCTTCTGGAAATCTAAGTACAATACATCCCCTTTATCCACAGCACATGTAACTCCCTCAAAGAACTCCAATAAATTGGTTAAACATGATTTCCCTTTCACAAAACCATGTTGACTCTGCCTGAATACCTTGAATTTTTTCTAAATGCCCTGTACAACGTCTTTAATAATAGCTTCTATAATAGCCGGAACAGACTACTGAGTTGGATGATCAGCCATGATCATAATGAATGGCGGAGCAGGTTCGAAGGGCCGAATGGCCTACTCCTGCTCCTATTTTCTATGTTTCTAACATTTTCCCTAAGACAGATGTTAAGCTAACTGGCCTGTAGTTTTCTGCTTTCTGTCTCCCTCTCTTTTTGAATAAAGGAGTTACATTGGCAATTTTCCAATCTAACAGAACCTTCCCCCGAATCTCGGGAATTTCGGAAAATTAAAACTAACGCATCAACTATCTCACTAATCATTTCTTTTAACACCCTGAGATGAAGTCCATCAAGACCTGGGGACTTGTCAGCCCGTAGCTCCAACAATTTGTTCAGTACCACTTCACTGGTGATTGTAATTTTCTTGCGTTCCTTCCTTCCCTTCCATTTCCTGACTTACAGCTGATACTGAGATGTTACTTGTATCCTCTATAGTGAAGACTGATGCAAAATATCTGTTCAATTCATCTGTCATCTCCTTATTATCCATTACTAATTCCCCAGACTCACTTTCGATCAGACCAACGTTCACTTTGTTAACTCTTTTCTGTTTTAAATATTTACAGAAACTTTTACTATCCGTCTTTATATTTCTAGCTAGCTTTTTCTCGTACTCTAATTTTACCTTCCTTATCAATCTTTTAGTCATTCTTTGCTGTTTTTTATATTCTGTCCAATCTTCTGACCTACCTCCCATCTTTGCGCAATTATAGGCTCTTTCTTTAAGTTTGGTACTATCTGTAACTGTTTTAGTTAAGCACAGTTGGCAGGTCCCACCCTTGGAATTTTTTTTTCTCGTTGAAATGTATTTATTCTGTGTATTCTGAAATATCCCCTTAAATGTCTGCCACTGCATCTCTACTGACCTATCCTTTAACCTGATTTGCCAGTTCACTTCTGCTAGCTCTGCTTTCATGCTCTCATAATTGCCCTTATTTAAGTTTGAAATACTAGTCTTGGACCCATTCTTCTGTCCCTCAAACTGAATGTAAAATTCAATCAATCATAGTATGATCGCTGCTACCTAGGGGCGCCTTAACCAAGAGGTCATTAACTAATCCTATCTCGTTGCACAATATCAGGTCTAGTATAACCTGCTCTCTGGTTGGCTCCAGAATGTATTAGTCCAAGAAATTATCCTGAAAACATTCTATGTACTCCACATCTGGGCTACCTCTATCCATCTATTTTTTCCAGTCTATATGTAGGTTAGAATCTCATATAATTATGACTGTACCTTTCTGACAAGCTGCCATTATTTCTTCGTGTATACCCCCTTCTTACAGTGCGGTTAATGTTAAGTGGCCTGTACACCACTCCCACAAGCGACTTCTTGCCTTTATGATTTCTCATCTCTACCCAAACTGCTTCTACATCCTGGTCTCCTGAACTGAGGTCATCCCTCTCTATTGCGATAATACCATCATTAATTAACAGAGCTACCCCTCCATCTTTTCCTAGCTTCCTGTCCTTCCTAAATGCCACGTACCCTTCAATATTCATGTCTCAATCTATGTCGTCCTGCAACCATGTCTCTGTAACGGCTATCAGATCGTACTTATTTATTTTTATTTGCGCTATCAGTTCATCTGTTTTGTTTCGAATGCTACGTGCATTCAGATGCAGAGCCTTTAGTTTATCCTTTTATTATTTTTGTAACCTCTAGCCTTATCTGTTGATTTATTCAGACTTGCATGCTCTGCCCCTTCTTGTCACAGTCTATCATTTCCCATATTAATACCTTTCTCTCTTGCCTTGACTCTACTCCTCGATTTACCATATCTTCCCAAACTTGATCCCTTGCCCCCACTATTCAGTTTAAAACCCTCTCTACTTCCCTAGTTAAGCGGCTCGCTAGAACACCGGCCCCAGCACGGTTCAGGTGTAGACTGTCCCAACGGTACAGCCCCCACTTTCCCCAAATCTGGTGCCAGTGCCCCATGATCCTGAACCCACTTCTACCACACCAGTCTTTGAGCCATGCATTAATTTCTCTAATCTTATTTGCCCTATGCCAATTTGCACATGGCTCAGGTAATAATCCAGAGATTATTACCTCTGAGGTTCTTAATTTAGTACCTAGTTCCTCATACTGACTATGCAAAACCTCTTTCCTTGCCCTGCCTATATCGTTGGTACCTACATGGACCATGACAACTGTATCCTCCCCCTCCCATAGTAGGTTCCTCTCCAGCCCTGAGCAGATGTCCCGAACCCTGGCACCAGGCAGGCAATACAGCCATCTGGACTCTCGCTCTTTGCTGCAGAGAACACCGTCAATCCCCCTAACTATACTGTCCCCAATTACCACTACATTCCTTTTTTCTCCCTCCACTTGAATGGCTTCCTGTACCATGGTGCCATGGTCAGGTTGCTCATCCACCCTGCAGCCCCCACTCTCAACCAAACAAGCTGAAATGCAATTCATACAATTTAATTGTTGCAACATAAAATGAATCAGGTACACAGAAGTTAGTCTTGCAAAAATGTCTGATGACCATAGCTTTGGTGACCATTTTATGGAATAAGCCATCTCCACTTTTTATATTTATTTGCTGAATTTTATTTAACCACACAGGATCTTTGCATGTATAGCTTCAGAGCAGTATGTAAATGCATAGCACAGAAATCTGGCTTCGCCTGATTATGCATAAAGAACACATCCACATGGTTTTCAAATGCTTCACTCCTGTACCTTTAAAATCTTGTCTAAAGTGCCACACACATGATATGATCTGTGTCCTTCAATATAAGCACACCAGCAAGAAAGTCTCCCATACTAGAGGTCTGCAATGGCAAGAAAGGCAGTAATGGTGACTGCAAGTTTCTGAATACATATTTAACTCGAAATAAGCATCCAATGGAACACAAGATCGCCTTTCTCCGTGGAGTTTCAGCAATGTTTAATATATCTTTCTCTATATAGTTGATTCCCTTCAGCATCCTGATGTAATTGAGGATACCTAGATACATTAAATACTCAAAACTGAACCAACGCTACAAAATCTTTAGAGGGGTTGTTTAACACACTCTCCTCAGCTTTCAGGCTGTAGGCACATAGAGAGCAACTAGTTGGCATTTTCAATAGAACCTATTACAAACATAATTTTCCAGCATTGCCCACAAATTACATTCATACATATAAGAGCCGATTTTAACTTGGTATGGCGGCAGAGGCAGAAAACTGTCCAGACCATTAAAGCATGAGGCCCAAGAGATTTTAGCACCAAGCCTCACCTGTGTCAACCCTGTGAGTCTATTAGCCAAACCTGACAGGAAGTGGGGGGGTGGTTAGAGATGCAGGATGTGAGGTTGCAGAAGGCCATCATTGGGGACCTGAAGGAAGACTCAGTTAAGTGGTTGAGGAGAGGTTCAGGTAGTTCTCATGGGCAGTGGAAGGGCAAAGAGTAAGGCAGGCCTAAGGTTGTCTTGTGGATTCCAGAGGAGCACATCTGCTCCTCTTGATCACAAGGAAACTTAAAGAAAAAATCTACTTAACCTTTCTTGCCTTCTTCTGGCTCCTCATGCTGCCAGGTCGGACTAGCCTCTGGTTAAAATTGCAGTGGGACGGCAATGTCATCAGAGTCCAATCTATATATTTGAAGAACCACCTCACTGCCTTTTGCTGGATGTCCTTCCCTCCTGTTGCAGTGTGCATGTTAAGATTGCAACCTGTGGGAACGCAGCAGGATTGGTGCAGCTAAGTTGCACACAGCATTTTTTGGTCCCCATCTTTGCTTCCATAAGTCTGCAGGACACAGAACTGAACGTTTATGGCACATAACAAGTTTAGCGAGTCATTGCCAGATCTGGCAGGACCACACCTAGCAATATCCTCTGCTAAAGCTACTCACTACTCCTGGATCACCCTGGAACGCATTGATAACCACAGCTTCTTTTCTCCACTGCCAAACGTCTCCTTAAACCCCTCCCTCTTGCCTCTCTACCCTCAAGACAAGTGGGAGAAGCTCATGGCTTCTTTGTCACTAAGTTTGATACCATCAGTGCAGCTTCAGATGCTGCATTCCTCCCTTCCCCCAGTCTGCCAAGCTAAACTTCCCCAAGGTTTGTCTTGCTCAGTCTTACATCTTTCTCTGGTTTCTCCCCTATCTCCCTGCATTCCCTCTCCAAGCTTACCCTGTCCATGACATACATCTCCTACACTCTCTATCGTATTCCATTAAACAGCTGACCATCCAACTTCCCTTCCTGTCCCCTATGGTAGCTGATATTGTAAAAAAGTTTCCCGCTTCTCAGGTACTATACACCTCCCGTTCAAATTTGCCAATATCACCAACACCTCTAATGTTTTTTGTTGTGAATGGCCTATCACCTAATTGCATAGCACCTTCAAATTTTTTAAAAGGAGCCAGCTTGGGCTCAGACTGCATGGAATCGTCCAGTCCCCCAGTGATCTATCCTGGGCCCCCTTCTATTTCTCATCAGCATGCTGCGCCTTGGCGAGATCATCAAAAACCACATCAGTTTCCACAGGTATGCCAATAATACACAGCTCTATTGTGCCATCATCACTCTTAACCCTCCACTATGTTGTACATCCTGTCCTGGAGGAGCCAAAGTTTTCTCCAATTAAACATTGGGAAAACTAAAGCCATTTTCTATAGCCTGCGCTATAAACTCCATTCTCTGGACATCAATTCCATCCTCTTCCCTAACCACTGTCTCAGGCTCAACCATCCCATTCGTAATCTCGTTGTCCAATTTGATCATAAGTTGAGGTCTCAACTCTACAACCTCTGTATCACAAAGACCACCTATTTCCACTTCCAAAGTAGCACCTGTTTCTGCTCCTGCCTCCAGACTCGGCTATTCCAACACTCTCCTGATCGGCCTCCCATCTTCCCCCCTCCATAAACTTAAGCTTATTCAAAACTTTGCTGTCTGTATCCTAACTTCCACTAACTCGCATTCACCCATCACCCCTTTGTTTGTTGACCTGCACTGGCTCTCCATCCAGTGACAATTTGATTTTAAAATTCTCATTGTTGTGTTCAAATCCCTCTATGGCTTCACCTTTCCTTATCTCTGTAACCTCCTTCAGCCCGACAACCCCAAGCACTTTGCGTTCCTCTAAGTCTGGCCTCTTGTGTATCCCTGCTTCCCTCAATCCACCATTGGCAGCCATAACTTCAGTTGTCTAGGAACTCCATCCTTAAACCTTACTGCCACTCCACCTCTCTCCTCCTCCACGATGCTCTTTAAAAACTAACACTTTGATCACCTGTCCTAATGTCTCCTTCTTTGACTTGATGTGTGATTACACTCCTGTTAAGAGCCTTATAACATTTTACTAAGTTAGAGGTTCATATAAATGTATGTTGTTGTTATGTATTAGTTTGAAACTGCTGTACAGGGAGTACTTAACATACTTTACTTAATGGTTGCTGAGTCTCTAATATGGTCTTCATGACTACATACAATGCAACTGCAAAACATGACCCAAGTCTAGTTATTGCACTGTCAAAGCAGAAGTCGCACTAAATAAATAATATTCCAATTTTTAAAAGCAATTTAATATTTTGTTAAAATGATCCATTTCATCATCAGCCCATTAGAAATTAATTAAAAAAGAAAAATACTGTGGATGCTGAAATATGAAATAAAAACAGAAAATGCTGGAAACATTCAGCAGGTCAGGCAGCATCTGTGGAGAGAGAAACAGAGTTAACGTTTCAGGTCTGTGATCATTCATCAGAATGGAGAAAAATTAGAAATGTAATAGGTTTTGAGAAAGTGAAAGGTGGTATGGTGGAAAGAAGAACAAAAGGGAAGGTCTGTGATAGGGTGCAGGCAGGAGCTTAAGTGACAAAAGTTTCATGGTACAAAGCCAAAGGGAGTGGTAATGGGACAGGTAAAGAAATAAAAAATGTGTCTAGACGAGGTGTGGATGGCAGGAGAGCAGCCGTCTAAAAAACAAAGCAAAGGGATTTATAAAGAAACAAAAGAAAAAAAATCCAGCAAAAAGAAAAGAAACAAAATGGGGCAAGAGGTTATGATCTAAAACTGTTGAACTCAACATAGTCCAGAAAGCTGTAAAAGTTCCCAGTCAAAAGATGAGGTGCTGTTCCTCGAGCTTGTGTTGAGCTTCATTGGAACACTGCAGCAGTTCAAGGACCGAAAGCTCAAAGTGGGAGCTAGGTAGAGAATTGAAATGACAAGAAGGTCATGCTTGCAGACTGAACGGAGCTGTTGTGCAAAGCGGTGACCCAGTCTGCATTTGGTCTCCCCAATACAGAGATAACATAGTGAGCAGTGAATACAATTTACTAAGTTGGAAGTAGTACAAGCAACTTGGACAGAGTGTTTGGAGACTTGGACGATGAGAAGGGAGGAGGTAAAAGGGCAGGTGTTGCATCTCCTGCGCTTGCATAGAAAGGAACTGGGGGAAAGGGGGTGTCGTGGAAGTAATGATCCTTTCAAAATGCTGAAAGGGGAGGGGAAGATATGTTTGGTGGTGGCATCACACTGGAGGTGGCTGAAATGGCAGAGGATGCTCTATTGAATACAGAGGTTGGTGGGGTGGAAGATGAGGACAAAGGGGGATCATTTCATGGCTCTGGGAGAGAGGTGAAAGGGTGAAAGCAGAAGTGTGTGAATAGAACAGACATGGTCGAGGGCCTTGTCAACCACGGTGGGGAGGAATCCACCATTGAGAAAAAAGGAAGACATGTTGGAAGAGCTATTATGGAAGGTTGCATCTTCCAAACAGATGCGACGGAGACAGAGAACCTGGGAGAATGGAACAGAGTCCTTACAGGAAACAGGTGTGAGGAAGTGTAGTCAAGGTACCTGTGGGAGCCCATGGCCTTATAGTGAATATTGGTTGATTGTCTCCAATTCCGGAGATAGGCAGAGAAGTCAAGGAAGGGAAGGGAAAAGTCAATGATTGACCATGTGAAGGTGAGAGAAGGGTGGAATTTGGAAGCAAAGTCAATGAAATTTTTCAGTTGAGGATGAGAGCAGGGAATGGCACCAAACAGTCATCAATGTACCAGAAAAAGACATGAGGGACGGGGCCCAAGTAGGATGGGAACAAGGAATGTCCCACATATCCCACACAAAGCAGGCATGGCAATGACCTATGAAGGTACCCATAGCAACACACTTTATTTGAAGGAAGTGAGTGAAGTTGAAGGAGAGACCAAGTTGAGCCAGATGGAGGAGTGTGATGTGAGATGGGGACTGGTTGGGCCTCCATTCAAGGAAGCAGCATAGAGTTCTCAAACAGTCCTAGTGAGAGATGGAAGTGTAGAGGGATTGGACATCCATGGTGAAAATTATTTTTAATTAATCTGCAACAACTGAAAGAGCTTATGTGGTTAGAGCATACTGCCTTGACACCAGAGCTGAGCCTTCCCTACGCCGAGAATATCATTTGAAGTGGTTTCTCAAAAAAGTTGGGACTGTTGTTTTGCACTATTAAGTCATTCTTGATTAACTAGGAACAATGTAGAGCACTGAAGAAACTATGGCAAGTTATGAAAAGATTTTTAAAAATTAAGATATGGCAGAGTCTTTCATTCAATCATAGAATCACAGAAATTAACAGCAGGGAAGGAGGATATTTGGCCCATTGTGTCTGCACCGGCCGACAAGGAGCCATCCAGCCTAATCCCACTTTCTAGAACTTGGTCCGTAGCCTTGTTGGTTACAGCACTTCAAGTGCATATCAAAGTACTTTTTAAATGTTATGAGGGTTTCTATCTCTACCACCCTCTTCGGCAGTGAGCTTCAGATCCCCACCATCCTCTGAGTGAAAAAAAATCCTCTCAAATCCCCTCTAAGCCTCCTACCTCTTGCCCTAAATCTATTCCCCCCAGTTGTGGACATCCCCACCCAAAACAAGGGGAATGTGGCCTTCCTATCCACTCCATCTAGACCCCTCATAATTTTATGCACTTCAAGTAGGAGGTTGAGGGGAGGCCTCCGTTCCAAAGAAAACAACTCTAGCCTATCCAATCTTTCTTCATAACTAAAATTCTCCAGTCCAGGCAACATCCTCGTAATGTCCTCTGTACCCTCGCTAGTGCAATCACATCTTTCCATCCACAACGTAGATACATTGCATAAGATGATTCAGGTATGAAACTGGGGTTCTTTAGCATTGAAAGAACATTACTGAGAGGTTTTCTTAGAGATACATAAGCTACTCATTGGTATAGATATGGTAAATCTGGAACAGTAATTCAAGGTTCGTGAAGGTAGAACAAGGAGACATAGGGTAAAATTGGTGAGAAGTAAATTTAGAATTGCTGACAGAAGAACATCTTCATTTAGTGATCAGCATTTGGAATAACCATCTGGTAGAATAGTATATGGAAAAATATCAATTCATTTTAATATTAAATGGTATTAATGAGAATCTGGATTTTTATGAATCAATGAACCAGTCAAACTGATAGCAATGCTTATCTGTATCTACCTTGTCAAATCTTGTGGAAGGACAAATTCATACATCTATTGATATTAACCACACCCCTTAACTGCACGACAGATGAGAGAAGGCCAGCGTTTGGGGTGGGGGTGCTGTGAGGTGGGAGGTTAAGTGCTTAAAAACAAGAAACACGACCCAAAGGCTGCGTACGCACCTTCTGCCATTTTTGTGGAGGGAGATAGTGTGGTTTGCAAATATCCCATCTTGGGAGAGGCAGGAAACTTCATTAACTTATTTAAACCAGATTCCCACAGTGCTATTAGGAAACTGATTTAAATTTAACTGTTGCCTGTCAGAATTCCCATGGCTCAAGAAACCCAGTAGCAAAATGAAGCTGCCAGCTCCAGAATGCAAGTGCTAGTTATAACACTCCTCCCTTCAGTCAATCACAGCCTCTCTCTCGCCCCTACCCCACCATCAGTGACACCCCACCAAGCCCCAGTCTGAAACCTGCCCAGCCATCAAAGACCCCACACCATCGTCTCTATCCTGGCCAACATTCCTCCCTTAAAGCACCAACAAAAGCAGATTAACTGGTCATTCAGCTCAGTGTTATCTGTGGGATCTTGTTATATGCAAAACTGCTGTGGCTTTTGTCGACATAGTGCACTTTCCAAAGTAATTACTTGTGTGTGAAGCGCTTTGGGGTGTTTCTGAGAGACATGAATAAGCATTACATCAATACAAGTCTTTTCCTCCTTTACCTCTCTTCATACCTTCAAGAGCCTCATCAACACTTCTTTTTGACTGTGCTTTTGTCCACTTTCTCTAACTTCTCTTCCTCACCCAACTTGAGTCCTTTAATGCCTTCCACCAGAGGCCTGCTTTAGGTCAGGAAAAAGAACCCGACCAAACCACGACGGGCCCGTGCCCAAGCCTGACCCAGCCCGAGTCCCTCCAATTTAGCCCCGGGCCCGACCCGAACCGAACCCGCCACTACTCGGCCCAACCCGAGCCCAACCCGACCATCCGTTTACTTACCTGCTGACACCGAACCTGCAAGAAGCTGCAGCGTATGCGCGAGACGTCATAGTGACATCACTTGTTCACTGCGCAGACTCAGTTTCGTCCCGGACTCCCAGCTCAGGTTAAGTTTTTTAATTTTTAATACTTACAGCAGAGCATTTACCACGTGTGTCCGGCCCGACCCAACTCAATCCGGACTCAGCCCAACCCGACGACATGTCGTCGGGTTCGGGTCAGGTAGCAAGCTTCTACCTTCCACTTCATAAAATGGCTTGGGACAGATTCCTGATGCTTTTCCCCCTCACAAAGCGACTCGGAACCTTTTTAAACTTGAAAGGTTGTGTTATATAATTGGAGTCATAAATGTTCAAGTTGCTTACAACAAATTTGAACTGATTTATTTCAACAGTATGTACAGCATACGAGGTTGACTCTTAAATGCTCTTTGAATTCATTTGTTAAGGACAATTTAGGGCGGCATAGTGGCGCAGTGGTTAGCACCGCAGCCTCACAGCTCCAGCGACCCGGGTTCAATTCTGGGTACTGCCTGTGTGGAGTTTGCAAGTTCTCCCTGTGTCTGCGTGGGTTTCCTCCAGGTGCTCCGGTTTCCTCCCACATGTCAAAGACTTGCAGGTTGATAGGTAAATTGGCCATTATAAATTACCCCTAGTATAGGTAGGTGGTAGGGAAATATAGGAACAGGTGGGGGATGTGGTAGGAATATGGAATTAGTGTAGGGTTAATATAAATGGGTGGTTGATGGTTGGCACAGACTCGGTGGGCCGAAGGGCCTGTTTCAGTACTGTATCTCTAAACTAAAAACTAAACTAAACTAAATTAGGGATGGGCAACAAATGCCGTCCTTGCCAGTGACGTCCACATCCCATGAAATGGATAAATAAAAAAATATAGTAGTATTAATAAAACATTGTGCAATATGTAGAGTGCCTAATTTTTAAACAATTACAACTTATTCACAACATTACTAAATATTTGGCTCCAAATCAATTTTTTCATGTGTTCTGACAAGCACTTTTTCCTTTTAATTTTTTTTGCATTGCCTGTAGTGTGCTGAGCCACAACGCCACTATCCTTTAATATTCCAGAAAATCCAGACAGCTCATTCACCATTGCCAACACCTGGCTTGAGTGGATCATTTCATGCATATAATTATCCTTTTCCTGCTCACTTTCAATCCTTTCTGCAATGATAGCTGATGTGATTTCTGGATCTGTAACACCAGCACAGTTGTTGACGTCATCATATACGTGCATGCTAAATAGCAGAAACATAATGCCATAGACAGTACTAAGCAATTCCACAAGGAACAGATCAGATCAAAGTATGCAGTCTTGCTACACCCAGTCGTCAATGGTGGTGTATAATTAAACAACTAACGGAATGAGGAGTCTCCATGAATCAAAGAATTGTTAGTGCAGAAGGAGGCCATTAGATTTTCCTATTGAGCATTTCACCTAGTGCCACTCCCCCGCCTTCTCCCCGTAATCCTGCACAATCTTCATTTTCATATAACTGTCTAAATCCCTTTTGAATGCTTCAATTGAAACTGCCTCGACCACACTCAGGCAGTGCATGAAAATGTTTTTCCTCATGTCGCTTTTCCTTCTCTTACCAAGCACTTTAAATCTGTGCCCTCTCATTCTCTATCCTTTCACGAGTGGGAACAGTTTCTCTCCATCTACTCAGTCCAGACCCCTCATGATTTTGAATACCTCTATCAAATCACCTCTCAGCCTTCTCTTCCCAAAGAAAAACAGCCCTAACTCCTCCAATCTATCTTCATAATTGAAGTTTCTCATCCCTGGAACCATTCTCATTCATCTTTTCTGCACCCTCTAATGCCTTCACATCCTTCCTAAAATGCAACGCCCAGAACTGAATGCAACGCTCCAGCTGAGGCCGAACTAGTGTCTTATAGAAGTTCAACATAACCTCCTTGTTCTTGTACTCTATGCCCCTATTAATAAGTCCCAGGACACTGTATGTATAGTAACCATGCTCTCAACCTGTCCTGCCATCTTCAATGACTTATGCACATATACCCCCAGGTCCATCGGCTCCTGCACCCCCTTTAGAATTGTATCTTTTATTCTATATTGTCTCTCTGCATTCTTCCTACCAAAATCCCCACTACCGAGGTTAAACTGACTGGTGTGAGGTTGCTGGGCTTATCTTTAAACCCTTTTTTGAACAAGGGTGTAACGTTTGCAATTCTCCAGTCCTCTGGCATCATACCTGAATGTAAGGAAAACTGAAAAATTATGACCAGTGCCTCCGTAATTTCCACTCTCACTTCCCTCAGTATCCATAGATGCATCTCACCCGGTCTTGGTGCCTTATCTACTTTAAGTATAAACAGCCTATCCAATACATCCTCCTTATCAATGTTAAAACCTTCTAGTGTTTGAATTACCTCCTGTTTCACCATTACCAAGGAAGAAGATGCAACCCAGGCAAAGACAGATGCAAAGTATTCATTTAATACCTTAGTTATGCCCTCTACCTCTGTGCGCAAATCCCTTTTTGGTCCCTCATCAGCCCCTCTCCTCCTTTTACCACCTTTTTACTATTTATGTTTATAGAAACTTTGGGATTTCCTTTAATGCTAGCTGCCAGTATATTTTCATGTTCTCTCTTTACTTCTTGTATTTGCTTTTTCACTTCCCCTCTGAACCTTCTGCATTCAGCCTGGTTTATTTATTTAGAGATACAGCACTGAAACAGGCCCTTCGGTCCGCCGAGTCTGTGCCGACCATCAACCACCCATTTATACTAATCCTACATTAATCCCATTACCCTCTCATATCCCCACCTTCCCCCTACCACCTACCTACACTAGGAGCAATTTATAATGGCCAATTTACCTCTCAACCTGCAAGTCTTTGGCTGTGGGAGGAAACCGGAGCACCTGGCGCAAACCCACGCGGTCACAGGGAGAACTTGCAAACTCCGCACAGGCAGTACCCAGAATCGAACCCGGGTCGCTGGAGCTGTGAGGCTGCAGTGCTAACCACTGCGCCGTCCATAGTATTTTCTACCTGGCATCAGTCGTAACCACACATCTTCTTCTGAATAGCCCCATCTTCAATGAAGGCAGAGCCCAGCACATTAGGACAAAAGACAAGGCTGAAGCACTTGCAACCATCTTAAGCCAGGAATACCGAGCGGATGATCCATCTCAGCCTCCTCCTGAGATCCCCACCATCACAGATGTTGGTCTTCAGCCAATTCGAATCAGTCCATATGACATCAAGAAACAGCTGAGCACACTGGACACAGAAAAGGCCTTGTGCTCAGACAACATCCCGGCCTTAGTGCTGAAGACTTGTGCCCCAGAACTAGCCATAACCCAGCCAAGCTGTTCTAGTAGTGCTACAACACTGGCATATACCCGCCAAAGTGGAAAATTGCCCAGGTATTTCCTGTTCACAGAAAAGCAGGGCAAATCAAAGCCGGCCAATTATTGCCCCAACAGTCTACTCTCAGCCATCAGCAAAGTGATGGAAGGTGTGTCGATAGTGCTATCAAGTGACACTTACTCAGCAATAATCTGCTCAACGATGCTCAATTTCTGTTCTGCCATGACAACGCAGTTCTTGACCTCATTACAGCCTTGGTGCTAACATGAACAAAGGAGCTGAATTACAGAAGTGAGGTGAGAGTGACTACCCTTGATATCAAGGCAGCATTTGACTGAGTGTGGCATGAGTGTGATTGAGTATGGCTACTGAGTTGGATGATCAGCCATGATCATAATGAATGGCGGAGCAGGCTCGAAGGGCCGAATGACCTTCTCCTGCTCCTATTTTCTATGTTTCTATCAAGGAGCCCTAATAAAACTAAAGTCAATGGAAATCAGCAGGAAACTCTTCACTAGTTGGGGTCATACCTACTACAAAGGAAGATGGTTGTGGTTGGTGCAGGCCAATCATCTCAGCCCCAGGACATCACTGCAAGAGTTCCTCAAGGCACTGTCCAAGGCTCAACAAGCTTCAGCTGCTTCATCAACGGCCTGTCCTCTATCATAAGATCAGAAGTGGGAGTGATTGCACAGTGTTCAGTTCCATTTGAAACTCCTCAGATAATGAAGCAGTCCATGTCCATATGCAGCAAGACCTGGACAACATTCAGGTTTGGGCTAACAAGTGGCAAGTAACATTCGTGCCACACAAGTGCCAAGCAATGACCATCTCCAAAAGGAGAGAATCTAACCACCTCCCTTTGACATTTATCGATGTTACCATCGCCGAATCCCCCAACATCAACATCCTGGGAGTAACTCCTAACTCTCCAAAGCCTGTCCACTATCTACAAGGAACAAGTCAGGAGTGTGATGGAATATTTTCCACTTGCCTGGACAAGTACAGCTCCAACAAGACTCAAGAAGCTTGTCCACCATCCAGGACAAAGAAGCCTGCTTGATTGGCACCCCATCCACAACCTTAAACATTCACTCCCTCCATCACTGATGCACTGTGGCAGCAATGCATACCATCCACAAGCAGCACTGCAGCAACTCACCAAGGCTCCTTCAGCAGCACCTTCCAAAACCGCGAGCTTTACCACGTAGAACAAGAGCAGCAGACGCATGGGAACACCACCACCTACAAGTTCCCCTCCAAGGCACACGCCATCCTGACTTGGAACTACATCACGTTTCTTCACCGTCACTGGTCAAAATCCAGGAAATCACTCTCTAAAAGCACTGTGAGTGCAACTACACCACATGGATTGCAATGGTTCAAGAATACAGCTCACCACCACTTTCTCAAAGGCAATTAGTGTTGGGCCATAAATGCTGGCCTTGCCCACATCCCAGGAATGAATTACAAAAAACATGCTTATGTATTGTCACTCATGTTGTCATCTTCATCTGCTAGCTTATTGATTTTCTCAAACACTTCAATCTCTTCAGTAGTTGCTTCATTTGCAAAATCATAGTGATGGTATGCTCAGCCATCTCATTCTATTCATAAGAACTAATTTCCAGTGTAATAAGAGTTGAGGTCCAGTGATCATTTGAAATACTGCTCTATGTAACAATTTGAAATTTGTACAGTCTTTTGCACTAATGTGCTGGGCTCTGGCTCTCAAGTTGTCAGCAACAAACCCAAGCTGCTGGACTGTTTTTTTTTCCCACAAGCAAACACCACTGACAGGATTCTTTGTTCTCATTTGAGTAAACCACTTCAGCAATGTTTCTCCCAGTTGCAAAACATGATTGCTCTTCATTGATTTGCCTGAATTTTGCCATCACTTTTGCATCCCACCTGAATTTTACCCTACTTTGCAGCCATAATTAAATTCTATTTAAAGGCATGCCACACCTCTGAATAAAGACATTTTTTCCCCATAGTGTGTGAACCTCCTGTTACGACCAGGTGAAGACGAGGTCTCAGGCTCCCCGCTCGCCCCTTTCCTGGTTTGGCCGTAACAGTGTTTAACTTTTAAAACACAGGGTTCTGAGCTTTCCCTCAGTGAGTCCTTGCTCACTGCTCCCTAATTGTAATTGTAAAGGAATCAACCAGACAGGTTTTCTCAGGTTTAAACAAGAAAGGTCTAAGTTTATTAACCTTAAAACTCTAATTCAGTTAAAACCACTAAAAATACACAACGCAGCCACACGAGCATGCATACGTGATAAACACACACACATAAATAGGTAGAGGAGGAGAAAGAATTAAAAGGGGAAAGTCAAAAGTAGCAGATGGAATACAGTTACTGGTTTTGGGTTGGATGTAAAATCTTTGATCAAGGTTAAGTCTTGCAGTTCTCATTGGGGCCCAGTGCACACTTTCAAACTTGTTTCGCTGGTACCGGAAGGCTGCAGGGGTCTTCTTCTTGAGGCTTAAGTTACTTCCATGGGTCCCTGGAACTTTGTGTGAGAAAGCGCGAGAAGTGCTAGCCAGAGAGCGAGCGAGTCAGCAAGTGCAAGAGCGGGAGAGAGCGAGAGCGGGAGAGAGCGAGAGCAGGAGAGAGCGAGAGCAGGAGAGAGCGAGAGCAGGAAAGAGCGAGAGCGAGCAGTGGAGAGCAAGAATGGGAGAGAGTAAGAGCAGGCGAGCGGGCCAGCGGGGGAGAGCACGAGAGAGCAAACGAGCGAGGGAGGAAACGAGCGAGGGAGCAAGAGAGTTAACAAGCGAGAGAGCGAACGAGCGAGAGAGCAAGAGGGCGCAAGAGACAGTGAGAAAGAGCAAGCGCACCAGAGCAAAAATGATGGAGCGTGAGAGCTAGAGCGCGAACGAGAGAATGAACAAGCAACACTGCGAGCGAGAGACAGCGAGCAAGCCAGAGTGAGAACGATGGAGCATGAGAGCGAGAGAGCGAATGAGCAAACAAGAGAACGAACAAACGAACGAGCGACAGAGCGAGAGAGAGCGAGCGAGAGCGGGAGCATGAGAGAGTGAGTGTGAGAGAGAGAGAGAGAGTGAGAGAGCGCATGATGGAGAGCATGCGAGCGAGGGCGCGCGAGTAACAGCATAAGAGCAAGAACACAAGCAAGAGCACGAGCGCAAGGGGGAGAGAGAGAGAGAGAGAGAGAGTGCAAGAGAGCGCCAGACAGCCAAAGAGACAGATCTTGCTTTTCTTTGCTCTTCAGAACGCAGTCTGCCTCAAAACTTTACTGTGAGCATAATTTAATCAATTCCCAGCTTGGCCAGCAAGTTAGTCATGTGACTAGCTCTGCTTGGGACAGCATCGCCTAGGAGGGTTGTTGATTCTTCAAAGCTTACTAGACACACTCAGTTGGGGGCGGAGTGGAATACTGGCTTTTACACAGACAATGACTCTCAATGTCTTTTGATTATCACTATTGACAAAACCCATCTGGTAAATTGAATCAGGCAGCACTCCCATGTCTCTCTCGGCAACTGTCTCTCAGAATGAAATGTGTAGCCATGTTTTCAGCCACTGCTCTGTGGTTCTTTTAAACAAGTTATGTTGCACGTCCAGTAAACATTCAAATAGTATTCCATGATGAAATTAATATGTTTCCATTTAGCAGGTGTGATTTCCGTCACAGTAAATTCATAGGAACTTGAAACTAAGCATTTAATAACAGGCATAAAAGCTTTGATACACTGAAATTTTCAATATATTGAATTTGATATATGGAGGCGTCATTGTATACATAAGCAGACAGAGGCTCCCAATAGCTGTTGCAACACGTTGTTCCTTACTGAACTATACCAACCAAGGGCAGTCCTAAATTCAATCTGTGTCAATATTTCCAGCAAAGTAGGGAAGATACCACAAATAGTTTGTGTCCCCAGGCTATGAAGTGAGAGGGGAAACATCATCTTTGTTTTCTACTTCTGATCACTATCAGATGCCTTTGCTTGAAACTCCCTTTGTGTCCATATTTACAAAGACTGGGTCATACTCAACTCGGATGCTCCCCATCATACAATAGCTTTGAACACCCACTTCCTAAATTTGCATAAGAACTCCTCTCACGAAATTATATACAAGCAGTAGCACAGAGCTACGAATCTTTGATCTCCTGTAATGTGGTCTTAAATTCAGCTCAGACTGATAAGGTCAAAGTTCCCTCCATTTGGGGGTGATAAGTATTTTAAGCAAATTGAGTTAAGGCATTCCCAACCCAGGTCTTAACTGGCATAAATCATCAAATCTACACCAAATTTTGGACAGAGTTTCATTAGGGGAGGTGATAAGACAGATTGCAAATAGAAATGGAAAATGTCACATCGATTTAATTACGAATGTCCTTGTCATGAGGTTGGGGTCCAACTAAGTTGATGGGACAGCAAACAAGGAGCTTGATTCTGCAGCAGGTCTGTGCTATTCATAGCTTAGGTACACATAATGCTGACACTGGGTGCCAAAATTGGAAATATTCCATTTCTAAGTACTGACTTCTTTCACCTTGGTTGAGGACAAACATTCAAAGACATTTTGTAAACAAATGGGCACAACTAAAATAGATTAAATAGCATAAGAATTATGGGAAAAAAGTAAACACTCATAGCTGGATGAAAAACTGAGCTGAAATAAACGGGGAGAATTTCAAACATTTAAGTCATTTAAATTTGGAGACAGAGCTAAAAATGTAATGAGTTATGGAACATGATGAAACCACCATTGCTATGAATTTCATATGAAATAGTGTTTGTTTTTTGACTCCCTAAAATTTGTTCATACGTAATGGCATTTGTTTTTAACAATTTGGTCAGTGTGTTGCTGAAATCACACTATAATCTGGAAACTTTTGGTCAAGGGTCACAATCCAAAATATTGATTTTTTTCCAAGGTCTTTTCAGAATTGCAATTTTTTTGTGATTTCCACAAACCTATCATAATGCAACTCCATATACTTGTTTTAACAACGGTATATGTGCCATAAATACTGAACTGGTTCCTCAACTTTTTTCCCCACAAACTATTTAATTAAAATTTGGAACTCAATCAAAGATGAAAAGCCTCATCAGCCTGTACGACACATCATCTCCACCCAAAAGGATGAAATGGCATGAGTCCCCCATAACTTTTTATGCCTCTCAGGAACCTTTTAATTTTCAATCTCCTTCAGGAACATTCACCCCTGGAACATGAAGTTATAAATGGACACTGAAGTTTCAGGTGGCTCCTGTTTGGGATCAAGGGCTGATGCAGCTGGTTGCTATGGGGGAGACAATGGATGAGGTATTGCTCCAGAAAACTTGGTCAAAGACTGAACCTTTGGGAAAACAAATTGGGGAGGGTGGAGCAAATCCACACATTAACCCCTCCCAAAAAAATCGCAATTCTGAAAAGACCTTGGAAAAAAAATCATACTTTGTCACTCTCTTTCCTTCTTTCATCCCTCACGCAGTCTTTTCTAGTCCTTCAACTGGCGCTCTGGTGTGTACAGTACACTCAGCTACCCTCTGCAATGTGCACTCAATTTTATCAATAAAATTACACAAAACATTATCGGGCATTTTACTAGCCAATCAGCCCATGTCAGTGACAAATGAAATGGAAGGCCTACTCCAGAACAACACAAAAAGTTTGTATTTATGTAGTGTCTTTAACATAGTAAAAACATCCCAAGGCACTTCATAGGAACTTTATCAGATAGGGGAGGCAGTGGTGTCAGGGAGGTGGAAGTAATGTCACTGGACTAGTAACCCAGATGCCTAGGTTAATGCTCTGGGGACATGGGTTTGAATCCCACCACAGCAGACGGTGAAATTTGAATTCAATTAATAAATCTGGGATTAAAAATAAAAATAAAAATTGGGAGGGCTGTCCCACAGACTAGTCAAGCAACAGGCTGACACAGTAATACTCACGGAATCATAGCTTACAGACAATGTCCCTGGCACCACCATCACCATCCCCAGGCACATCCTATCCCACCATCAGGACAGACCTAGCAAAGGTGGCAGCACAGTGGTATACAGTCAGGAGGGGTTGCCCTAGGAGTCCTCAACATTGACTCTAGAACGCATGAAGTCTCATGGCATCAGATCAAACATCGGCAAGGAAACCTCCGGATGATTACCACCTACTGCCCTCGCGGTCACCCCAGCTGATGAATCAGTGCTCCTCCATGTTGAACACCAATTGGAAGAAGCACTAAAGGTAGCAAGGCACAGAATGTACTCTGGGTGCGGGACTTCAATGTCCATCACCAAGAGTGGCTCGGTAGCACCGCTGCTGACCAAGTCCTAAAAAGACATAGCTGCCAGATTGGGTCTGCGGCAGGTGATGAGTCAACCAACGAGGAAAAACATAGTTGACCTCCTCATCAATATACCTGTCGCAGGCGCATCTGTCCATGACAGTATTGGTAAGATTGACCATTGCACAATCCTTGTGGAGACGACGTCCTGCCTTCACATTAAGGATACCCTCCATCGTGTTGTGTGGCACTACCATCGTGCTAAATGGGATAGATTTCTAAGAGATCTAATAATGCAAAACTGGGCATCCATGAGGCACTGTGGATCATCAGCAGCAGCAGAATTGTACTCAACCACAATCTGTAACCTCATGGCCTGGCATATCCGCCACTCTACCAACACCATCAAGCCGGGAGATCAACCCTGGTTCAATGAAGAGTGCAGGAGGGCATGCCAGGAGCAGCACCAGGCATACCTCGAAATGAGGTATCAGCCTGGTGAAGCTACAACACAGTACGACTTGCATGCCAAACAGCGGAAGCAGCATGCGATAAGGCAAAACGATCCCACAAGCAATGGATCAGATCTAAGCTCTGCAGTCCTGCCACATCCAGTTGTGAATGGTGGTGGACAATTAAACAAGTAACAGGAAGAGGAGGCTCCATAAATATCCCCATCTCAATGAGGGAGCTCAGCACATCAGTGCAAAAGACAAGGCATTTGTATCCATCTTCAGCCAGAAGTGCCAAGTGGATGATCCATCTCGGCCTCTTCCTGAGGTCCCCAGCATCACAGATGCCAGTCTTCAGCCAATCTGATATCAAGAAATGGCTGAAGGCACTGGATACTGCAAAGGCTATGGGCCCTGACAACATTCCGGCAATAGTACTAAAGACTTGTGCTCCAGAACTAGACGCGCCCCGAGCCAAGCTGTTCCAGTGCAGCTACAACACTGGCATCTACCCAGCAATGTGGAAAACTGCCCAAGTGCGTCCTGTACACAAAAAATAGGATAAATCCAACACGGCCAATTACCACCCTATCAGTCTACTCCTGATCATTGGCAAAGTGATGGAGCGGTCATTGACAGTGCTATCAAGTGGCACTTGCTTATCAGTAACCTGCTCTTTGACACTCAGTTTACAGTCCACCAGGGCCATTCAGTTCCTGACCTCATTACTGCCTTTGTCCAAATATGAACACCGAACTGAACCCAACAGGTGAGGTGAGAGTGACTACCCTTGACATCAAGGCAGCATTTGATCACGTATGGCATCAAGGAGCCCTAGTAAAACTGGAGTCAATGGGAATCAGGGGGAAAACTCTCTGCTGGTTTGAGTCATACCTAACACAAAGGAAGATGGTTGTATTTGTTGGAGGTCAATCATCTTAGTCCCAGGACATCACTGCAGGAGTTCCTCAGAGCAGTGTCCTAAGCCCAACCATCTTCTGCTGCTTCATCAATGACCTTCCATCTATCATAAGGGCAGAAATGGGGATATTTGCTGATGACTACACAATGTACAGGATCATTCACAATTCCTCAGCCAATGAAGCAGCCCATGTCCATATGCAGCAAGTACTGGACAATATCCAGGGTTGGGCTGATAAGTGGCCAGTAGCTTTCCACAACACAAGTGCTAGGCAATGACCATCTTAAACAAGAGAGAATCTAACCATCTCCCCTCGAAGTTCAATGGCATTATCATCGCCGAATCCATTACTATCAAGATGCTGGGGGTTACCATTGACTAGAAACTGAACTGGACCAGCCATATAAATACTGTGGCTACAAGAGCACGTCAGAGGCTGGGAATTCTGCAGCAAGTAACTCATCTCCTGGCTCCCCAGTGGCTGTCCACTATTTACAAGGCACAAATCAGGAGTGCGATGGAATGCTCTCCACTTGCCTGGATGGATGCAGCTCCAATCACACTCAAGAAGCTCGACACCATCCAGGACAAAGCAGCCCGCTTGATTGGCACACCATCTACACCTTCAACATTCACCCCTTCACCATCGATGCACAGCGGCAGCAGTGTGTACCATCTATTAGATGCACTGCAGCAACTTGCAAACCCATGACCTCTACCACCTAGAAGGACAAGGGCCGCAGATGCATGGGAACACCATAACCTGCAAGTTCCCCTCTAAGCCACACAACATCCTGACTTGGAACCATATCGCCGTTCCTTCACTGTCGCCGGGTCAAAATCCTGGAACTCCCTTCCTAACAGCACTGTGAGTGTACCTACATCCCAAGGATTGCAGCAGTTCAAGAAGGCAGCTCACCACCACCTTCTCAAGGGCAATTAGGAAAGGGCAATAAATGCTGGCCTGGCCAGTGATGCCCACATCCCATGTACGAATAAAAAAAAGATAAGAAATGCGACACCAAGCCATGTTCTCACATTGAACAACTTCAAAACCACTCACTTCCTTCAAGTAATAGGTATTGCTATGGGTACCCACATGGGTCCTAGTTATGCCTGTCTTTTTGTGGGATATGTCGAACTTTCCTTGTTCCAGTCCTACTCAGGCCCCCTTCCTCAACTCTTTTTCTGGTACATTGATGACTGTATCGGTGCCATTTCCTGCTAGTGCCCGGGACTAGAAAATGTTATCAAGTTTGCATCTAATTTCCACCCTTCTCTCACCTTTACATGGTCCATCTCTGACACTTCCCTTCCCTTCCTTGACTTCTCTGTCTCCATCTCTGGGGATAGGCTGTCTATTAATATTCATTATAAGCCCAATGACTTCCACAGCTACCTCGACTACACTTCTTCACACCCTATCTCCTGTAAAGACTCCATTCCATTCTCCCAGTTTCTCCGTCTCCGACGCATCTGCTCTAATGATGCAACCTTCTACGACAGTGCTTCTGATATGTCTTCCTTTTTCCTCAACCGAGGATTCCACCCCACCCCACGCCACCGTGGTTGACAGGGCCCTCAACTGTGTCTGGCCCATTTCCCGCACCTCTACCCTCACCCCTTCCCCTCTCTCCCAGAACTGTGACAGGGTTCCCCTTGTCCTCACTTTCCACCCCACCAGCCTCCACATCCAAAGGATCATCCTCCACCATTTCCACCACGTCCACTGTGATGCCACCACCAAACACATCTTCCCTTCCCTTTTCCTGTCAGCATTCCGAAGGGATCATTCCCTCCGTGACACTCTGGTACACTCCTCCATTACCCCCACCACCTCATCCCCTTCCCACTGCACCTTCCAATACAATCGCAGGTGGTGTAATACCTGCACATTTACCTCCTTTCTCCTCACTATCCAAGGCCCCAAACACTCCTTTCAGGTGAAGCAGCGATTTACTTGTACCTCTTTCAATTTAGTATACTGTATTCACTGCTCACAATGTGGTCTCCTCTACAATGGGGAGATCAAATGCAGATTGGGTGACCGCTTTGCAGAACACCTCCATTTGTCCGAAAGCATGACCCCGAGCTTCCGGTTGCTTGCCATTTCAACACACCCCCCCCCCCCCGCCACTGCTCCACATCTCTGTCCTGGGATTACTGCAGTGTTCCAGCAAACATCAACGCAAGCTCGAGGAACAGCACCTCATTTACCGATTAGGCACACGACAGCTTGCCGGACTGAACACTGGAGTTTAATAATTTCAGAGCATGCTGGGCCCCCCATTTTTATTTTTAGTTTTTAAAAATGTTTTCTTTATTTGTTTATTTTATTTTAGTTTGTTTCTACTGTGCCGACCCACTGTTTTTTTTCATGTTTGTGTTTGGGACCAGGACTGTTCATTTTTCTGTTAATTTACACCCTCTCTGTGCTAACGCTTTGTCTTTCACCACACCATTAACACACCACTTGCCTTTGTTCTATGACCTTCTGGTCAGTTATTTTCAGTGACCTTGTCGTCTCAACACCTTCTCGCTTTACTTGCTTAAAACCTTTTACATTTCAAATATTTGCTAGTTCTGATGAAGGGTCACTGACCTGAAACATTAACTCTGCTTCTCTCGCTCCACAGATGCTGCCAAACCTGAGTATTTCCAGCATTTCTTTTTTAAAGGATGTGAGGCAACCTGCATCTACCACCCTCCCAGGCAGGGCATTCCAGACCGTTACCACCCTCTGAGTAAAAAAGTTCTTCCTCAAGTCCCCCTTAAACCTCCCGCCCCTCACCTTAAACTTGTGACCCCTCGTAACTGACTCTTCAACTAAGGGGAACAGCTGCTCCCTATCCATGCCCCTCATAATCTTGTACACCTCGATCAGGTCACCCCTCAGTCTTCTCTGCTCCAGTAAAAACAACCCAAGCCTATCCAACCTCTCTTCATAGCTTAAATGTTCCATCCCAGGCAACATCCTGGTGAATTGCCACTGCACCCCCTCCAATGCAATCACATCCTTCCTATAATGTGGCGGCCAGAATTGCACATAGTACTCCAGCTGTGGCCTTACCAAACTTCTGTACAACTCCAACATGACCTCCCTGCTTTTGTAATCTATGCCTCGATTGATAAAGGCAAGGGTCCCATATGCCTTTTTCACCACCCTATTAACCTGCCCTTCTGCCTTCAGAGAACTAGGGACAAACACGCCAAGGTCCCTTTGTTCCTCGGAACTTCCCTGTGTCAGGCCATTCATTGAATACTTCCGTATCACATTACTCCTTCCAAAGTGCATCACCTCACACTTTTCAGCGTTAAATTCCATCTGCCACTTTTCTGCCCATTTGACCATCCCGTGTATATCTTCCTGTAACCTAAGACACTCCACCTCACTGTTAACCACTCAGCCAATCTTTGTGTCTTCCCCGAACTTACTGATCCTACCCCCACAGTCATCTATGTCGTTTATATAAATGACAAACTGCCTGTGCGGAATTTGCAAGTTCTCCCTGTGTCCTCGTGGGTTTTTGCCTGGTGCTCCGGTTTCCTCCCACCACCAAAGACTTGCAGGTGATAGGTAAATTGGCTGCTGTAAATTGCCCCGAGTGCAGGTAGGTGTTAGGGAATATGGGATTACTGTAGGGTTAGTATAAACGGGTGGTTGCTGGTCGGCACAGACTCGGTGGGCCGAAGGGCCTGTTTCAGTGCTGTATCTCTAAATAAAAATAAAATAAATAGGGGACCTGTGGTACGCCACTGGACACTGGCTTCCAGTCACTAAAACTGTCTGTCATCATACTCTGTCTCCTACAGCTAAGCCAATTTTGAATCCACCTTATCAAGTTACCTTGCATCCTATGTGCATTTGCTTTCTTGATAAGTCTCCCATGTGGGACCTTGTCAAAGGCTTTGCTGAAATCCATGTAAACTACATCAACTGCACTACCCTCATCTACACACCTGGTCACATGCTCAAAAAATTCAATCAAATTTGTTCGGCATGACCTCCCTCTGACAAAGCTATGCT
Organism: Heterodontus francisci; assembly: GCF_036365525.1. Taxonomy (NCBI): domain Eukaryota; kingdom Metazoa; phylum Chordata; class Chondrichthyes; order Heterodontiformes; family Heterodontidae; genus Heterodontus; species Heterodontus francisci. Next base: position 48,595,054 of record NC_090390.1, read on the forward strand.
GACTATTCCTAATCAAATTTTGCCTCTCCAAGTGGTGTTCGATTCTCTCCTTCAGAATTTTCTCCAATAGTTTCCCTACCACTGATGTGAGACTCACTGGTCTGTAGTTCCCTGGCTTATCTCTACAACCTTTCTTAAATAGTGGGACCACAGTAGCTGTTCTCCAGTCCTCTGGCACCTCCCCCGTGGCCACAGAGGAATTAAAAATTAGGGTCAGAGCCCCTGCAATCTCCACCCTCGCCACAGCATCCTGGGACACAAATCATCCGGACCTGGAGATTTGTCCACTTTTAAGCCTTCCAAAACCTCCAATACCGAGTTCAGTACTCATTCTCCAGCCTGTACACTAGATGTTCAGATTCAGCAATCAAAGGCAGGTGGCAGCAATTAGAAATGTAGACCTGGATCAGAATCAGTACGAGGATGGCAATGGAAACTTACAAGAGCTGCTGTCGGTCTGCGGGCTGACAGTGATGCCTCAGCAGAAGTTTTGTGGAAACATAAGTGAAAGGGAGAAGCTAAATTTAACTGCTGCATCAATAAATATCTTGTCTTTGATATGCATTACCAAATCATACTTCTTTTAACATGTGTTTTTTAATGAGTGCTCGTGTTTTTGCCTTTTTAAAACGAGGGATAAAATCATAAATAAAAAGCAAGTGACAACATAAGAAACAGTATGAGTTCTGAAAATGCTAATAAATCTCTGACATGAAGTGATGAGAGAACAATCAGACAATTGTAAACATCCTACTTTGCAAAGGGATTTATATCAATGCAGTACATTCTACCACATGAGTTCTCCAAAATACTTCCTGACTGTAGTAGAACCTCAGGATTCTACTGACTGCGCAAATTATTATATCTAATATAAAAAATTGGCTGCATAAACTAAAAACAGTACACAGCACACACTATTAAGCTGCTCAGACTGTGGCTTCTGAATATATATGCTGCAAATTCTTTGAAGAACAGTACAACCGGGATAAGTACTGTTAATGTAAAGTACTTACCCTCTTACACATCCCAGAGCATTTAATTTTTAACAGACTTCTAAGAAGGGATAATAATTGGTAGTCAAAGGACATCTCCATAAAACCCAATTGACTAATGTTTCACTGAAGAGAAACAGACCAGTGCCAGTAATGTCAGGTAGGAGATCCACCTGGAGTATGTTCACCAGTCATAGATTAGTCTGTTTACAGCACTGCATGGTGACTGGTGAATGTACTCCACGAGGATCCTCCTCTCAGCAGAGAGTACCCGTACACTGAAATGTCAGTCAGCAGAGCTCTACAGAGAAGCCCTTAGACTAAGGATCATTCAGTGGCAGGACTTTTCAAAATGCTCTGGGACACAGAAAAGTGCCAAGTGCACCTCTCTGCGGCGTTATTTTCTTTTAAAGGAGCAGTGGGCCTTGTCAGTAGAATCACTAAAATTAAAATGAGGAAAGTAGCTGAAGGATTCGACTGCTGACTGAACTGCGGCACAATTTTGCAATTATCCCAAGCATTCTAAGCAAAGCATTATAACGATACAAATTTACATCGAGCTAATATTTAACTACTGGAAAGGCCTGTACGGAAACCTTAGATCGATACAGTGACAGGAGACCGCTGCTTTTATTTGTCTCTCTCACACACAACTGAAGTTGTCCTAAGCATTAGAAGCGGAATGAGTTGAGGTTTAATTTGGGAAAGGCGATGTCAGAACTGCTTTAGCCGCGGCCCCGCTACATGTGCGGCCGATACATTCAGGCATACAAAGTATCCACTCTGAGCTTGCGCAACTTCCTCTCCTGTCGCGTGCGAGGCAACTAGACGCAAACTCTTCTCATGTTTATTAAAAAAAACAAATTTTAAATGCCTCCGAATGAGAGAAACTACGACTTACTGAATTTGGTCCACCAGGAAAGTTCCGCCCACGCAGCGTCCTTATAACAAGTGAGAAGTTACACAGAACTGCCCTGGCCACGCCCACTCTCTAAGCTATTCATTAACTAGTGTCCCCTCTCAGGTGTGTTAAATCTTATCCCCACACAGCCAGGGCAAAATCTCTCAACCAAACCAACGGAAAATACTTAGCAGGTCAGGCACCATTTGTGGGAAGAGAGAAAAAGTGATTGTGAAAGAGAAGCAGAGTTAATGTTTCAGGTCATGAACTTCCGTTAGAGGGGAAGAAGCTGTTGAGTTTGCGCAGATTAATTCCACTTTACTAAATTTCAGTTGTTGTTTCAACATGTTAACTCTTTGCCGAGGCCGAGCTGAAAGGTTGTAGAGTTTATGTTGTAATGGAAATCTTAGCGCTCGTGTCAGTAATGATAAGTGGTAGGTACTCAAAATCATTTTGATTAGGCAGTTAGGCCACAAAGGGAAGAGGAGACCAGTCTCACATTGTTTTGTGAGTAAATGCCTCCATGTTCTTGATTTAATTACCCTTTCTGTATTTTTATAGATTGTATTAAAAGATTAATGTGTTAAAACATACAGGGAAATTGGTTAGTAAACACATTAATTTCTGAAAATACACAAGTTAATTAGTACCTAAAAAGAAATTTAATGCAGGCAAGTGTGAAGTGATGCAAGAATGAAGAAAGGCAATATGAACTAGATGGTACAATTTTAAAGGGGGTATATTACATAAATCTTTGAAGATGGCAGGACAGTGATAGAACTCAAAGGACCTGGAAGATAAAACCCCCCAGCAACGGGGCACTGGAAGTTGTGATGGGCCCAGCATGCCACAGACCCAAAGCGCCGAACCTGGCGACATGCCCAGCTCTGGACACCGAGAGCAAAGAGGCGTTGGGCACACTCCAGCTCTGGGAAGTCGGGAGCAGTGATGTCTTTGAGGAGGAACAGAGGGGAAAGACACCAACAGCAGAGGACAATGCAAGCCTTGCTGCCTACAAGGTCACCCAGCGGAACAAACCCCTCATGAGAAACCAGGAGGGGTTTCTGAGCCCAACGAACATGAAACAGCTTGTGTACACTATGGGTACGCAGGAACATACTGAAGGACTGGGACTAGCAAGGACAACTGGTGTGGGAAGCAACAACTAACTTAAAAATTAGTATAAAGATTGCTTCAATTAACATGCATAGCATTAAGTCCACTACGCGATGTGTTACAACCTTGCCAAGGTCAAAGCTGACCTGTTTCGGCAGGAGTGTGGAATACCACACCTCAGCACCTGCAGGCAATGGTTGCGATGGTGGTCCCACAGGCCATCGATCTGGTCAGGGGGTAGTGTTTACTGTTCCTCTGGCCTGGGTATTCTGCTACAGGGAGGTAACTTCACCATCGAAGTTGAGGTGGTGGGCGGTCGCCTCCTCGTAGCAGATGTAATGTACAACAATGCTCTGCTCCGGTTGATCAACATATACACCCCGGTTCAATGTAGCGAGCAGCTGACCGTCTTCCACCAGCTCCCACTGCTGCTGGCGACGTCCAGGCCAGTCATTCTAGGTGATGACTTCAACTGCATCATCGATGCAGCTGGACAATCCGGCAGTGATGACAGCAAACTGGGCGCTACGTCCAGATTCCAAATGGGAACAGTAAAAGATGCCAAGCTGCATGATGTCTTCAGCAAACCTGCAGACGGAGCGCAGCATAGATACACCTGGTCAAGATCGGCCAGGTCTGCCCGTTCCAGGATTGACTTCCTGTTTGTGTCCCGTGCTGTCACGGTCAGATCCACCAACGTCAAGCGGTGTTCTTCTCTGACCATTGCCTCCTATTGGCTGACCGTCACAGGATGAGCAGCGGATTGGCAGGGGGACAGGGAAACTCAATCCTTGAAGTCCTAGTAACATGCTGGTGAATCTGCGCTGCTTTCCTTCCAAGGCCAATCTATTCTTTCTAAGCTGCAGTGCACAGAACAGTTCTCCAGATGTGGTCTAACTAGGGCTTTGTACAGCTGTAGAAAAACTTACTCCCCTTTATATTCTAGGCCTTTAGTGATAAAGGCTTACATTCCATTTGCCTTTTTGATTTTTTTCTTCTAACACCTGGTGTTTAAGGAAAAATTGGAATCAGAAAATAAACGGCACGGAAAGAGGCCACTTGGCCCATCATGGCTGCGCCGGCCGAAAGACGAGCCACCCAGCCTAATCTCACCTTCCAGCATTTTGGCCATAGCCCTGCAGGTTACGGCACTTGAGGTGCACATCCAGGCTCCTTTTAAATGCTTCTGCCTCTGTTACCCTTTCAAGCAGAGAGTTCCAGACCCCACCACCCTCTGGATGAAAAACAGTTTCCTCATCTGCTCTCTAATCTTCCTACCAATCACTTTAAATCTCTGTCCTGGGATTGCTGCAGTGTTCCAGTGAACATCAACGCAAGCTCGAGGAACAGCATCTCATCTACCGATTAGGCACACTACAGCCTGCCGGACTGAACATTGAGTTCAATAATTTCAGAGCATGACAGCCCCCCATTTTACTTTCATTTTTAGTTATTTTTTCTTCCTTTTTTTACATTCTTTTTTACATTTTTTACAATCTTTTTTTTGCATTTATTTCATTTCATCTTAGTTTGTTCAGTTTGCTTACCCACTGTTTTTTTCAGGTTTTTTTTTCAGGTTTGCACTTGCTGCTGTTCAATATTCAGTGTATTTACACCTAATCTGTACTAATGCTTTGTCTTTCAACACACCATTAACATATTGTTTGCCTTTGCTCCGTGACCTTTTGGTCAGCTATGTGGCCTGGTCCAATCTGCACCTTCTCCTTTGTTATCTCTTGCCCCACCCCCACCTCACTTGCTTATAATCTGTGACTTTTCTAATATTTGTCAGTTCCGAAGAAGGGTCACTGACCCGAAACGTTAACTCTGCTTCTCTTTCCACAGATGCTGCCAGACCTGCTGAGTGATTCCAGCATTTCTTGTTTTTATTTCACTTTAAATCTATGCCCGCTGACCTCTCTGCTAAGGTAAATTGGCACTTAATTTTGTACATTTCAATCAAATCTCTCCTCAGCCTTCTCTGTTCCAAGGAGAATAACCCCAGCCTGTCCAATCTTTCCTCACAGCTGCATTTCCCCAATCCTGGCACCATCCCTCTGTACCCTTGCTAGTGCAATCACAACCTTTCTGCAATGAGGTGACCAAAACTGTGCATAGTGCTCAAGTTGTGGCCTAACTAGCAACCTCATAAAGGAAAGGATTCCATATGGGAGGGAGGAACTTGTAACATCTCTATCATGAGGGAAAAGGTGCTTGACAAACTGATGGGACTAAAGGCAGACAAGTCGCCAGGACCTGATGGCCTGCATCCAAGGGTTTTAAAAGAAGTGGCTGCAGAGATAGTGGAGGCTTTGGTCATAATATACCGAAACTCACTGGATTCTGGTAGGATACCAGCAGACTTGAAAACTGCTAATGTGAAGCCCCTATTCAAGAAAGAAAGGAGACCGAAAGCAGGAAACTATAGACCAGTTAGCTTAACATCTGTCATTAGGAAAATGCTAGAGTCCATTATTAAGCAAGAAATAGGACATTTAGAAAAACATAATGCAATCAGACAGAGTCAACATGGTTTTATGAAAGGGAAATCATGTTTGGCAAATTTGTTAGAGTTCTTGGAGGATATAACAAGCAGAGTGGATAAAGGGGAACTGGTAAATGTGTATTTGGATTGTCAGAAGGCTTTCGATAAGGTGCCACATAAATGGTTATTGCATAAAATAAGAGCTCATGGTATTGGGGATAAAGTGTTGGCATGGATTGAGGATTGGCTAACACACAGAAGGCAGAGAGTCGGGATTAATGGGTCTTTTTCAGGTTGGAAAGCCGTAACTAGTGGGGTGCCACAAGGATCGGTACTAGGGCCTCAACTATTTACTATCTATATCAATGACTTGGAGGAAGGGACAGGGTGTAGTATATCCAAATTTGAGGACGATACAAAAATAGGTGGAAAGGCATGTTGTGATGAGGACACAAAGAATCTGCAAAGGGATATAGATAGGTTAAGTGAGTGGGCAAAAACTTGGCAGATGGAGTTCAATGTGGGAAAGTAAGGTCATCCACTTTGGTAGGGAGAATAAAAAGGCATATTATTATTTAGATGGAGAAAGACTAGAAAATACTGCAGTACAGAGGGATCTGGGTGTTCTTGTACATGAAACACACAAGGTTAGCATGCAGGTGCAGCAAGTAATTAGGAAGGCAAATGGAGTTTTGACCTTTATCGCTAGGGGGTTCGAGTTTAAAAATAGGGAAGTCTTTTTTACGACTGTACAGGGTGTTGGTGAAGCCACACCTGGAGTACTGCATACAGTTTAGATCCTGTATTTAAGGAAGTATATACTAGCATTGGAGGCAGCTCAGAAAAGGTTCACTCATCTGACTCCTGGGATGAAGGAGTTGTCTTATCAAGAACGGCTGAACAGGTTAGGCCTTTACTCATTGGAGTTTAGAAGAATGAGAGGTGATCTTATTGAAACATATAAGATTCTAAGGGGATTTGACAGGGTAGATGTTGAGAATATGTTTCCACTGGTGGGGGAATCTCGAACTAGGGGACATAGTTACAAAATAAGAGGTCACACATTTAAAATTGAGATGCGAAGGAATTTCTTCTCTCAGAGGGTGATGAATCTCTGGAATTCTCTACCTCAGAGAGTTGTGGAGGCTAGGTCACTAAATGTATTTAAGGAGGAGATAGATTTTTGAAATCTCGGGGAATCGAGAGTAATGCGGAACAGGCCCGAAAGAAGAGTTGATGCCTAGGACAGATCAGCCATGATCTTATTGAATGGCAGGGCAGGCTTGAGGGGCTGAATGGCCTACTCCCGCTCCTATTTCTTATGTTCTTATATTCTTAAATTACAATCACCAGGGAAGCAGTACTGACCAAACTGATGGAGCTGCAGGTGACAAGTCCCCGGGTTTTGATGGGCTTCATCCTAGGGTCTTAGAAAAGGTGGCTAATGAGGTAGTAGATGCGTTGGTGTTAATTTTTCAAAATTCGCTAGATGCTGGAAAGGTTCCATCAGACTGGGAAATAGCAAATATAATCCCTGTATTCAAAGGGGTGGGGGGGGAGGCAGAAAACAGGTAAATACAGGTTAGTTAGCTTGACATCTGTCGTGGGGAAGGTGATAGAATTGATCATTAAGCTGGCTGTAGCTGGGCACTTAGAAAAACTCAAGGTAATCAAGAATAGTCAGCATGGCTTTGTGAAAGGGAGATCATGTTTAGTCAATTTATTGGAGTTCTTTGAAGGAGTAACATGTGCCATGGATAAAGGTGACCCCATTGACGTTCTGTACTTGTATTTCCAGAAGTCATTTGACAAGGTGCCACTTAAAAGGTTATTGCACAATGTAGGAGCTCATGGTGTAGTGGGTAATATATTAGCATGGATAGAAGGCTGGCTGGCAGAAAATAGAGAATATACATAAATGGGTCCTTTTTCTGATTGACTGGATGTGATGAGTGGAGTCCCACAGGGGTCTGTGCTGGGGCCTCAACTTTTTACAATTTATATCAATGACATGGATGAGGGGAGCAATGGCATGGTAGCTAAATTTGCAGATGACACAAAGATAGGTAGAAAAGTATGTTATGAAGAAGACATGAGCTTGCAGACCATTATAGATAGGTTGAGTGGGCAAAAATCTGGCAGATGGAGTATAATGTGGAAAAATGTGAAGTTGATCCCTTTGACAGGAAGCATAAAAATACAGAGTATTACTTAAATGGAGAATGACTGCAGAACTCCGAGGTGCAAAGGGATCTAGATGTTCCAGTGCATGAGTCACAAAAGGTTAGTATGCAGGTACAGGAAGTAATAAAGAAGGTTAATGGAATGCTGTCCTTTATTACAAGATGAATTGAAAATAAAAGTAAAGATGTTATGCTTCAATTATACAGGGCATTGGTGAGACCACATCTCGAATACTGTGTGCAGTTTTGGCCGCCTTATTTAAGGAAGGAGGTGGTACAGAGGAAGTTTACTCGATTTATACCTGGAATGAGTGGGTTGTCTTATGAGGAAAGGTTGGACAGACTGGGCTTGTTTTCACGGGAGTTTAGAAGAGTGAGGGGAGACTTGATTGAAGTCTATAAGATCCTGAACGGTCTTGACAAGGTTGATGTGGAAAGGATGATTCTTGTGGGTGAGTCCAGAACTTGGGACATTGTTTTAAAATTGGGGGTTGCCCTTTTAGGACAGAGATAAGGAGATTTTTTTTCTCTGAGGGTTGTGCGACTTTGAAACACACTGCCTCGGAAGTCTATTGGAAATGAAAAATTTTATGTTGACTTATGCTCAGACTGCTTATGTTGCCTGCCATTACTGGTACTACATGGCCGAGACTGGACTATATTTGATTACATCCATCTCATCGGGGATCTCGCCTATGATTGTCAAGCAGCTAGTTTGTTGACCAACCTTCTGACATCAGGTCAGGCGCAGATGCTAGTAGAATGCTTCACAGGTACAAAATCCAGATATTGGACTTTTGGATTGTAATTTACTATCCAATCTGACCTTTTTTATATCTCTATAGTGTCATTGGTAAAGTTAATGGATCCTTAACTGTATTCATCAGGTTTTGCCGAGGTTGACTTCAGGAATCCCCATCTGCACAGTTTCCATGCTCTTAATATATTATACTTGCAAACTGAATGTGATGGTAGTTGTTTCAAGATAATGGTAGTGACCAGATTGATGGAAGTAGGAGATTTGGATGCATTGGATGGACAGACGTGCCTTGATTGCAAGAGTAATAAGGCTCAAGAATGCTTGGACTGAATGTTATTGGAAATATATGCTGCCTGGAAATATTTGAAGTCCATTTTAAAAAAAAAGAATGAAAGAGATGAATTTATATAGCACCTTTTAAGATCGTGGGGTGTCTCAAAGTGCTGTACAGCCAATTAAGTACTTTTGAAGTGTAGTCACTATTTTATTGTAGGAAACACAGCAGCCAATTTGCACATGGCAAGGTCCCACAAATAGCAATGTGTTAATGATTAAATAATCTGTTTTTAGTGATCTTGGTTGAGGGATTAATATTGGCCAGGATACCAGGGAGAATAATCTTGCTTCTCTTCAAAACAGTGTCATGGGATCATTTGTGTCTACCTGTGTCTACCAGTTTAATGTCTCATCTAAAAGATGACACCTCTGATAGTGCAGCAGTGAAGTGTTAGCCTAGATTTTGTGCTCAAGTCTTGATAGTGGCACTTGAACCCACAGCCTTCTGACTCAAAGGGAGAGTGCTACCACTGAGCTGTGACTGATGCCTTTGTCCTGCTGCCAGTGCTGCCGATCAATAGTACTCAAAGTGTGGTCCGGGGATCGGACTAGTCCAAAATGCAATCACTGACATGCATCACCATGGCCAAGGCCACATGAGAGAACATCCCCACCACTTGTGTGACATCACACAACCAGACCAGCTTCTGCGTGCGTGGCATGAGTCCTCAAAAGTGCAAGCAGCAACAATGTAGTTTTATAAGCAAGATTTATGTTACAGTTGATTTTGTTTGATTGATATCAATGTAAGATAAGTATTAGTTTCTCAGAAGTATAATAATGTTTAATATGAAAATATCTACTTTGGTTTCTGGCGTGAATTAATTTACTTATGATATTTAATAAAAATTAATGCACAGAAATTTGTTACATTTAGTAGTGAAAAAGCAGCAAAAATTTATAGTTTCCTATGTTCCCATTAATTCTTATGAGTTTTTTTGCAGTGGCAAGCGAAAGCAGGTGGGGTCGGACCAGTAGGTGGTCCGCGGGGCTTTTTGCCTGACCGAAGTAGTTTGTGGACGAAAACATTTGAGAACCACTGCCGTAGATTAACTTGGATAATTACTTGGATAATTGCATTTACTGCAAGCCCTTGAAGTGTATTGACAGGGCTCTTCTGATCAGGTATTTCAGTCCATCACCACACCTGACTCCTGGGTGCTAGGCCAAAGATGGCTCTGGCTCATGCCCTCTTATCGAGGGATTTTAGAGGCTGCCTAGAAATGACTGGATGCCATACTGTCCTGTAGAGAGAGGTGGCTTGCACTCTATGGTACTTAACATTCCAATTCCTCACCTTTGATTCCTGCTGAGAAACCCTTTGATCGCATGTTCTGTCAAGGTTCGGGGAATGTTAAAGTCAAGAATTCCCAGTGGAATGGTAAAAAAAACCTTCTTATTGTCTTCTCAGAGTGCTGGGGACTTAAGGTGGCGGTTATTACAAAGCTTAGTTGCCTACAACAAGCATTTGTGCTATTTCGCTGATATCTTTGTGGAAAGCCTCTTTTGTGACAATGGGGACTTTGTGTTCCCTCTCTATACACAGCGCCAGAAACAAGTTTCTATTCCATTATATAAGAATTGCCTTTAAAATTTGTGATCAATACATAATACAAGCTTGTTTTTTTTTTGTCAGTTTCTGTGTCAATTACTTTACCAGACTACATTGATTTGTGTTTGCCATTAACTGGACCAGTTTCCAAAGAAATCCCAATTTTATTACTGAATCTAGTTGCATTGTTTCTCATTATTTGCTCTGTCTTTCAAATTGAATAAAATCTACAAACTTAGATTTTGTTTTCAGTATTGTCACCCAGGTCACTTACATGCATTTCTAAATAAAGGGGGCCTCAAGACTAACCTATGGAGTATCCCACTATTAAAGTGCATTCTAGCTTGAAAAATTTCCATTTTTGTCTACTTTTTGGTATTAAGCAAATTTTCCAATCAACACTTTGCCCTTTTCTTTCGCTTTTTATCTTGCTCATTTAATCTCAAATGTGGAACCTGGTGTAAGAAATGGCTGTCTAATAACCTTACAAAATCTTAAGAAACTAATTGCATCTTATAGAAATAGTCCTGTCTCTCTCTCCTCTCTCTCTCTCTTTAAAAAGATTCTATTGTGGGCAGCCAGGACAGCTTAGACCTGATATCTCTGCCAAGGACATGAATCTAGCACTGGCTCTGAAACAGGGCATTCCTAAAGCTGTTGAGGAAAGATGGGAGGACTTGGAGAGAGTACAGAAGAGATTCACGAGAATGGTTCCAGGGATGGGGAATTTCAGTTATGAAGATAGATTGGAGAAGAGAAGGCTTGAGAGGTGATTTGATAGAAATATTCAAATCATGAGGGGTCTGGGCAGAGTAGATAGAGAGAAACTGTTCCCACTCGTGAAAGGATCGCGAATGAGAGGGCACAGATTTGAAGTATTTGGTAAGAGAAGCAAAAGCGACATGAGGAAAAACTTTTTCACGCAGCAAGTGGTTAAGGTCTGGAATGCGCTGCTTGAGAAAGTGGTGGAGGCAGGTTTAATTGAAGCATTCAAAAGGGAATTAGACAGTTATATGAATAGCAAGAATGTGCAGGGTTATGGGGAGAAGGCAGGGGAATGGCACTGAGGGAATTGCTCTTTCAGAGAGCCAGTGCGGACCTGATGGGCCAAATGACCGCCTTCTGCGCTGTAACAATTCTGTGATTCTTTGAATTGAATTTTTTGATGAAGTAACAGAGATGGTCAATGAAAGGAATGCAAATGATTTTGTCTGCCTTAGGATGGACACGTGACCAACCTGCTGTGCACAGAAGTGGATGCCCTCCTGAAAGGATGCACTGTCAGAGGCCCAGCTACTTTAACGTCTGATCAGCAGTATTGCCAATGACTGCACCTCTCCAGGGAGGCAGTCACTGATCTGTGTGCCATGATGGAGAGCAAGCTCAGCCCCCTGGGAGGTGGTGGTCACCCAATGCCAGTGGTGCTGAAGGTCGCCATGATGCTGAACTTCTACACCTTCGGATCTTTCCAGGGATCCACTGGAGAGATGTGTGGGATCTCACAGTCTGCAGCTTATTAATGTATCAAGGTGATGACCAATGTCCTGTTTGAGGGCCAGTGAATATGTGCAGTTTCGCACCGATCCGAAGAGTCAAGCTGAGAGAGTCATTGTGTTTGGAGCCATTGCTGGATTCCCCCAGGTGCAGGTAGTGATTGACTGCACGCATGTGGTCATTAAGTGTTCCCACATAAAAGCCAGTGGCCTTCATCAACCGGAAGGGCTTCCACTCACTCAATGTACAATTGGTCTGCAGCCACCACAGATGGATCCTTCATGTGTGCACGCAGTTCCTAAGATGCAGCCACATACATACATACTTCGGCAGTCCCAGGTGTCATAGCTTTTCCGGCCCCCCGCAAGCCTTCACGAATGGATACTGAGTGACAAGGGCTACCCACTGAAGACGTGGTTACTAATACCTCTGAGGAACCCACGCACAGATGCGGATGTGATTCAGGTGCCTGATCAATCCAGTGCAGCCCTTCAGTATGCCCCAGCAAGGGTCTTACGTATCATGGTGGTCTGCTGTGCTGTAGAGGGGGAGTTGGACAATGAAGATATCATGGATCGCAATGCCTCCTCCAAAGATGAGATGTGAAGGAGGCTGCTGACCAGGCGATGCAAGATGAAGGACTCCACAGGCAAGGGGCAATGAGATAGGTGTAAGGGAGGCTCGGAACGCACAAATATATGTTTTAAATGACCCTTACTATCTGTTGGATCTATACCAATAAAGGGTAATATTTCTGCATCCTGCAGTCTTCTTCTGCACTTGCCATTCCATCGCACAGCGGCAAGGGTGAAGCATTGACTGCATGTGGCATGGTCCCTCGTAAGCAGCCCCTTGAGGGAGCCAGGGTATACCAGAAGCCCTAGAGGCCCACAAAACATGGAAGGAGACGTTGTGCTACCACATTAAAGCTTTCTTAAATGGAACAAGAAATGTGAAGCTTCACGCTTTAACATTCTCTTCACCCATGAACCCCAACTGCAGCTAGGTGCTACGCTTAAATCTCTTGCATATGCTTCTACGAGGTGCTATCAGCTGAGTTGAAGGCAGGCTGCTGACCTTGCTGTCCCGTGGCTTGGGATGACCTTGGCTTCGTTCTCTGGTGGTCTGCTGGAACTGGCTCTCCATGAGGGGCACCAATCTCTAGATGGAGGAAGCTTAGTGCGTACCTGTCAGATACTCAAGACCTAGATAGATCAAGTGGGCTCACCTTGCCATTTTTACTTTACCAAATGAATATTGATCACAGTCATTACTGAATTTGTCATTTTTTAAAAAACTGGTTTTGCATTCATTTGAAGTTTGATGTTGTAAGGACCCATAATTTTGCTACAATATTCATGAGAATTTCAAATCTCATACAGTCGCTGGATCCAAGATGTGCCACAGCTAACATAGATACACTTCGTCACACCCTACCTCCTGTAAGGACTCCATTCCATTCTCCCAGTTTCTCCGTCTCCGATGCATCTGTTCTGATGATGCCACCTTCCATGACGGTGCTTCTGATATGACCTTTTTCCTCAACCGAGGATTCCCCCCCAGGGCCCTCAACCATGTCCGGCCCATTTCCCGCACCTCTACCCTCAACCCTTCCCCTCCCTCCCAGAACCGTGACAGGGTTCCCCTTGTCCTCACTTTCCACCCCATCAGCCTCCATATCCAAAGGATCATCCTCCGCCATTTACGCCACCTCCAGCGTGATGCCAGTACCAAACGCATCTTCCCCTCCCTTCCCCTGTCAGCATTCTGAAGGGATCGTTCCCTCCGCGACACCCTGGCCCACTCCCCTATTACCCCCACCACCTCGTCCCCATCCCATGGCACCTTCCCCTGCAATCGCAGGAGATGTAATACCTGCCCATTTACCTCTTCTCTCCTCACTATCCCAGGCCCCAAACACTCCTTTCAGGTGAAGCAGCGATTTATACTAAATTTCAATTTAGTATACTGTATTCGCTGCTCACAATGTGGTCTCCTCTACATGGGGGAGACCAAACGCATACTGGGTGACCGCTTTGTGGAACACCTCTGCTCAGTTCGCAAGCAGGACCCTGAGCTTCCGGTTGCTTGCCATTTCAACACTCCCCCCTGCTCCCATGCTCACATCTCTATCCTGGGCTTGCTGTAGTGTTCCACTGAACATCAACGCAAGCTCAAGGAACAGCATCTCATTTTCCGATTAAGCACACTACAGCCTGCCGGACTGAACATTGAGTTCAATAATTTCAGAGCATGATGGGCCCCCCATTTTACTTTTATTTAGTTCTTTTTTCTTTTTTACATTTTTTACAAAATTTTTTCTTTTGTTAATTTCATTTCATTGTAGGTTGTTCAGTTTGCTTACCCACTTTTTTTTCATGTTTGTACTTGCTGCTGTTCAATCCTCAGTTCGTTAACACCCTATCTGAACTAATGCTTTGTCTTTCAACACACCATTAACATATTGTTTGCCTTTGCTCCATGACCTCTTGGTCAGCTATGTGGCCTTGTCCAATCTACACCTTCTCCTTTGTTATCTTTTGCCCTACTCCCGGCTCACTTGCTTATAACCTTTGACATTTCTAATATTTGCTAGTTCCGAAGAAGGGTCACTGACCCGAAACGTTAACTCTGCTTCTCTTTCCACAGATGCTGCCAGACCTGCTGAGTGGTTCCAGCGTTTCTTTTTTTCATTTCAGATTTCCAGCATCCGCGGTATTTTGCTTTTATTATAGATTTTTGCATCTTTGCAATACCTGGGTTAGTAGAGTCCTGCAGCATTTAAAGTTGCATGTTGGGAGCTTAGCTGTATTTTCAAGATTTTAACTCCTAACATAATACTTGAATTTTAAGGCTGATTCGATAAAGGTTCTAAAGGTCTTAATGCGCATTGGTGGTTCTTGAAAGTAAACAGTAAGAGGCCGAAGAAGTGTCTGAAAAATGTCCTCCTTTTTGATTGCCATGGTTGAATTAAATAAAACCCAATCCTACAAGCACACATTAGTGTCAGAATAAAAACCTAAAGTCAATTCTTCAAGTTCTGAAATGCAGGGGCTAGTGGCATAATTGGTAACATTGCATTAATTTTACATGTTGAATGAAATAGCCTTTTGCATCCTGCGTTGAACTTGGTTCTTCAGCTCCACCGTATATATTCACACCTCTGTAGTGTTTCAACAACTATCAAATAATGAGACAAAGAATTAGCTTTTTCAAAGCTCATTTGAAAACCCTTTTTCTTAATGCCACCTGATGTCTGAAGGCTAAGAAAAATCCAGGACAGCATTTAAAGAGTAAATGTACTGGTCGAATCTCAGGTATATTTTGCAGGTTTTGACTTCGAACCCAGTGCTGGAAGTTGAAGCCTCATTTCAACAATGTATGATTCCGAGCTACTATTTGTACATTTTAGTGGGGGATGGTAAGAGTTCTTAGAGATGTCAAAGTAAAACCTAGTACCATCCTGTTGGGGTCATGGGTGGTCACACTTTACAACCTTTCCTATCCCACTGATTGTAAGATGATCCCTATTGAGAATGTGAGGGAGCTTTTTGCACCTGGGGAATCATGTGAAACTATACTGATAGACCTTTCCTACTTCCTGCTAATATAGGAGAGCTCTTACAAAGTCGTGAGGAAATTCATTGCCATGTTCAATTTTATTCTTGTTCACACCCTACAGTCTCTCTGGATTCTTATCTCAGCCTCGAGCCTCAGCTATGACAGGTTGTTATTTGAAAGGCTATATAGAAAAGTAGGATTTCAAATAGCATGTCTAGCTTGTTTGAGATCCAAGGTGCATTTGAACCAGTATTTTGATGACTATTTCAAAGATTCTGCAACAGTAAATTTAGAACACATGCAGCATCATAATTTAGATTTCTCCAATTTTTCTTTAAAATTAATTCTGTAGGTAGGAAGGAAATTACAAATGTATATGAATGTCTTATCTCATTCTTTTTCTTTATCTATTTCTCTCACCCTTGTACCCCCTCGTCTGCTTTCTCTCCAGCTTTATTTCTCTCTTGCCTGTCTCTCCCCATTCTGCCCTGTCTCTCCCCATTCTGCCCTGTCTCTCTCCACTGTGTGTACTCCCTCCTTCATACCCATTGGCTTTCCCTTACCCCTTCCACACTTGCTCAGTTATTCCCCACTCTTCTCACGCACTCTATCATTCCCCTCTCTTGTGCATGCTGACTCCCTCCCCCACCATGCGAACACGCTCTCTACTGTTCAGCCTCACACTCTTCTTCCATTTCTCTGCTTTCTTTCTTAGGCTCTAACACTTTCTTCACTCACTTGTTCTCTGTACCACATTTAATGTTGCTTGCTTTTGTAATCTCACTTGCTTAGTCTCACGCATTTGTTTGCACTGTAACTTATGCGTTTTTCTATTATGCATTCTCTGCTTTTTAGTTTAGTTTAGAGATACAGCACTGAAACAGGCCCTTTAGCCCACCGAGTCTGTGCCGACCATCAACCACCCATTTATACTAATCCTACACTAATCCCATATTCCTACCACATCCACACCTGTCCCTATATTTCCCTACCACCTACCTATACTAGGGGCAATTTATAATGGCCAATTAACCTATCAACCTGCAAGTCTTTTGGCATGTGGGAGGAAACCGGAGCACCCGGAGGAAACCCACGCAGACACAGGGAGAACTTGCAAACTCCACACAGGCAGTACCCAGAATTGAACCCGGGTCGCTGGAGCTGTGAGGCTGCGGTGCTAACCACTGCGCCACTGTGCATTCTCTTTCTGTGCTGCGTTATCTCTATCTATCATACCCACATTAACTTTCTCTTTCATGCATATATTATCTGTCTTGTTTTCTTGAGCGCACTATCATTCTGGCTAGTACTCTTACTTTCTCTCTTTCTCTCCCTCTAGTCTGTGGCCGTCTCTCGCGCTTTCTCTCTCGCTATTTTATGATGCATCTCATTCTCACTCATTGGCACTTTCTCTTATGCTTTTGATTGCACACACTATTTCTTACACATTCTCTTGTGCACACTCCCTCAGCTCTGTTTCCTTTCTTTCACTCTAGTTCTTTTACAGCCCCTGTACTTTGCTGTCCCCATTTCTATCTGACCCTCTTCATCCCCCCGTTCCATCCCCATCCTTTTCCATCTCTTCCCTCCCCCCCCCCCCCCCCCCCACAACCGCACTGGTTTCCCCCCCTTCCTCCCCCGCTGGTCTCTTTCCCTCCCCCCCCCAAACCCAACTCACTGGTTTCCCCCCCAACCGCACTGGTTTCCCCCCTTCCTCCCCCACTGGTCTTCTCCCTGCCCCCCCCCCCCCACTGGTCATCCCCTCCCCCTCGTCACTGGTCTCTTCCACCACCCCCCCCCCCACCCCACAACCCCCCTCACTGGTTCCCCCCCCCCCTCACTGGTTCCCCCTCCCCCACTCACTGGTTCCCCCCCCCCACTCACTGGTTCTCCCCCCCCCCCACTCACTGGTTCTCCCCCCCCCCCCCCCACTCACTGGTTCTCCCCTCCCCCACTCACTGGTTCCCACACCCCCCCCCAACTCACTGGTTCCCCTCCCCACTCACTGGTTTCTCCCACCCACCCCCCACTCACTTGTTTCTCCCCCCCCAAACCCAACTCACTGGTTTCTCCCCCAACCGCACTGGTTCCCACCCGCCCCCCCACTGGTTTCCCCCCTTCCTCCCCCACTGGTCTTCTCCCTGCCCCCCCCCCACTGGTCATCCCCTCCCCCTCGTCACTGGTCTCTTCCACCACCCCCCCCCCCACCCCACAACCCCACTCACTGGTTCCCCCCCCTCACTCACTGTTTTCCCCCCCCCCTCACTGGTTCCCCCTCCCCCCTCACTGGTTCCCCCTCCCCACTCACTGGTTCCCCTCCCCCACTCACTGGTTCCCCCCCCCCCCCCCACTCACTGGTTCCCCTCCCCACTCACTGGTTTCTCCCACCCACCCCCCACTCACTTGTTTCTCCCCCCCTCCCACTCACTTGTTTCTCCCCCCCCCTCCCACTCACTGGTTTCTCCCCGCCCCCACTCACTGGTCCCCCCCCCTCACTGGTGTTCCCCCCTCCACAAGTAATCCCCTTCCTTCACAAGTAATTTCCCCTCCCTTCACAGGCATCTGTTCCCCCCCCCCCCCTCACAGAGGGTCTCCACCCCCCCACCCCTCACAGAGGGTACCCCCTCAAAGGATCCCCCCCTGCTCTGGCCCCCTCTCTCTGCTCCCCCCGCCCACCACTGCCCTCCCCCGCCCACCACTCTTCCTCCCCCCGGTCCATTGTCCCCTCTCTGGCTTCCTGCCCCCCAGTCCCACAGAGCGAAACAGGGTAAAGAGAGAGGCAGGGATCATAGAGCGGGTGGAGGCAGAGAGAGCAGACAGAGTGGGGGAAGTGTAGTATAATGTGGTATACTGGTCATTGGGTTTTACTGGGTTAAAGAGACAGAACAGTTATAGGAAAAGGTTCCAGGTATTTTTCCTTCCTGTGTAGTAACCTGAGCAATGGCTAAACAAGTTCCATTGTCGGAGGTAAAATTGGCACCACAGACAGATAGCTGAACATCTGAAACTTTCTTTGGGGATTTAGATAATCCAAAGGAAATGTTTAATAAACTTCTCTAATCACAGCTCAGCAAGCTGATCCACTTTATTTAACTCTGGATCAGTCAACTCTAATAGAAGCTGAGGCAAAAAGGAGTTCCAGAAGGCTATTATATTAAAGATATATTGGAGACCATCTCACAGACCTGTGGATGAAGAATGGACAGATAGTGGTATTGCCTAAGTATCACTGGGAATTATTAAGGTTAGTGCATGATATTCCTATAGCGGGACATGTGGGGATCCAGAAGACCATATCATGTATTAGTCAACATTATTGCTTACCAGGTCTTTCCATGAACGTGGTGCAGTTTTGTAAAACATGTCATATGTGCCAAATTGTGGGAAAACCTCAACCTGCCATAAAACCGTCACCTCTAATTCTCATACCAGTTATTGAGGAACCATTTAGAAGGGTGTTGGTAGACTGTAGGACTCTTACTGAAAACAAAAGCAGGACACCAATGTATACTCACTATAATGGATATCGCTTTTCGATTCCCAGAGGCCATTTCCCTGAACAATTACCGCTAAGGTAGTGGTAGAGAAGCTAACCCAATTCTTTACTAGATATGGGCCGGAATTTTGCCGTGATCTGTGGCTCCAGGGCAGATGCGCCTGAAGGGGATGAGGGCTACGATCCCGCTCCGCGTCTCCTGGCCGCCGGCATCACACGCGGGGCAGCCAATTAGCGGCCCCATGGCGTATCTGTGAAGTGCAAGGGCGCGCGCGGGCGGGATGAAAATCAGCATTGGGGGTGGGGCCACATCTGGAAATGGCTAATGTAAGCCCTTGAAAAAGGTTTACTGCAATGCAATTTCACAGTTAGTTCAGATTTGGCTTGGCATCATTGGAATTGGGTCTGGTGCATTAAAAGGGGCGACACCCGAAAGGAGAGAAGGACTGGGAGAGTACTGGGCAAGTACATGAAGTGGTGGAGGGGAGAAGCATTCGCTCAGCCCCTCGATTTTCGGATGATTCACTGCAGGTCCTCCTTCAGGTGTTGAGGAGAGGCGGGACATCCTATTCAATGCAGATGGTAGAAGGCGACCCTCCCAAGTGACCAAGAGGGCCTGGCTGGAGGTAGTGGAGGAGGTCAGCAGCCATGGCGTAGTAAGGCGCACGTGGATACAGTGCCACAAGCACCTCAATGACCTGCTTCACGTTGCCAGTCAGGCATTCCTGAGTAGAATGGAGGAGGATGCAATGACGATAGCAGCGAAGGAAGGAGGACGAGCCGTTGCCGATGGCAAGGCTGGTGGACATGGCCATGCGAGTGCGTGACCCAGAATGTGGTGTGAGTGTGCATTTTGGGGGAGAGGCGTGGTGGGGGAACGCCGGTGGGCCAATGGTGTGGTGAATGTATAATGCACTGAATTTTGTCATCAAATGTGACATCACACAGATGTGAACATAATGGAGTTAAAAGCATGTGCTTAGGTCTGGATTGCTGATCAAACTGATCAATATTATTTTCCCTACAGGTGAAACACAGCATGGGCCAGGATGCGTCTCCGTTGCCCTACCATCCACCTCTGAGGTAGAGGAGGGGGCCTCAGAGGGTGCACCGTCACATCCTCGTGATGCACCAAGTACCAGCACTGATATTTACACGTCGGTAGGGATTAGCGTGTACGGGGAGTCGCTTTCATGTACAGCACAGCACAGTTGCTGGGCCATCTATCAGAGGCAGAATCGGCCGACGCCTCACACACTCGGAGGAGTCTGGGATGCCAGGCCAGTGCAGTCGCAAGCTGATGACATGCCTCTGAGAACATCAATTCGTCGGGAGATGTTGCAGGTGCAGAATGCGGTCCTTGGAAATCTGGCGGAGTTGCCTGAGACGCTGTGCGCTATGACTCATACTCTGGAGACATCCATCCAGAGTATGAATTCAGCAAACTCTCAGGCATTTGAACATCTGGCTTCCTCCATTGAAAGACTGGCGGCTGCATTGGAGGGGCCAGTTCTGGATCTAATTCGTAACCTCAGAGCGAGTGTGGCCTCCCTGGACCAGAGCACCAGAGAGCAGAAACTGATGCGCTGGCGACAGGTCGAGGACGCTCCTCCCTCTGATGTCACCACTGAGGACCAGCCAATCCTCACGAGAGCGCAGGGGCAGCAGATCACATATGGGAGCTCCTCTCAGGGTGCCTCTGATGCATCCTGCAGCTCCTTGCTCCCTCTGCCAGGGACATGTGAACCACAAAATACCAGGGTGTAACAGGGTGCTCATGATAGTTATCAAGAGAACCCTGAGATGCCGTGGCCCTCACGGCCGTGAGCATGCAGAGGACGTCTGCCAAAGTCATCACAAGCAGGGCGGCAACCAGATCTGCCACCTGCCTCTGTTGAGTCTGGTGGCGAGGGATCATGCACTCGAATGAGCACTCGCAAACGATATAAGAAATCACTTTAACATCACAACTGGTTCACTGGGTGACATGTAAGTTATATATTTGACTTGTGTTAGAGTAATTCTATTAAATTTGGTATTTTGACTATTTGACATGTCATTCCTGAAGTCTCATACAACATCATTGCTCCACACAAGTAGTTTTAAATGTGAGGTCACACTCTTCGGTTGCGTTTCTCATGATGTGAAGGATTGCATCGTCACATTATCTCTCCGCCTGAAGGTGAGTGAATTTTCCCTCTCATCCTCACAGTGACTCATCTCATATGGCAATATCAATTTTGTGAAAATTTTTATCCTCTCAATGGAAATGCCTGCCTATTAGAGACTCCCTGGTCTCTCTAGCAGTTGAGCCAATTTACATTCACCTTTCCGTCCCTGATCATCATTTGACTGATGTCCAGCTTCCTCATCAGAAACTTCATCATCATCTGATGACCCACCTCCACAGTGAACAATTCCCATAGTTATACAGCAGACCAGATACTTTGACCACAGGTGTTAGCTTCCAACTGTTAGGACTGACTCACGAAAGCCCCTTCTGTTCATCCAATAACTCAGAGTAGATTGGTACCAATCAGCAGTGCATATCATTCAGATGACCCCTTCTGCACAAGATGCAAGTAACACCCCTTGTTAGGACAAACAAATATCAATTATGATTTAATAAGGATCAAAAATAAAATTTATTCCTCCGGCTCCCTCAAGAATCAATGCCTACCGCCCTTATGAACCTGCCGGGTTCCTGGGACGCCCCACAACCGATTTAAGGCCGTAAAATCAGTCAGCACCCGTAAAATTGCTGTCAGTTGCTTTTTCAAGTACCTTAATGAGCTTTCAATTAATTGTAGTCGGGCGGCAAGCGCAGACTCGATCTCCGCCAACTTCCTACACTGGTTAAATGGCTTCTGTGCGTGATGATGCCGGGGACCTGGCCCGATGTCATCGTGCTCCATTTTATCTTCCGCACGCCTCCGATGGGACCTGATTCCTGACGGTAAAATTCCGGCCATGGATTACCAATTGAAATTCAGTCAGATCAAGGTTCCAACTTTATGTCTAAAATATTTCAAGAAGTTATGGGTATTTGGGTATAACACAGTTAAAGTCTTCAGCGTACCATCCACAGACACAGGGAGCTTTACAAAGGTACCATCAGACCCTCAAAATAATGATCAGGGCATACTGTCATGAATATCTCCATGATTGGGATAAAGGGCTAGACTTTCTTTTTTATTTGCCACTAGAGATTCACCTAATGAGTCTACAGGTTTTAGTCCTTTTGAATTAGTTTATGGACATGAGATAAGAGGTCCACTAAAGCTAATTAAAGAAAGGTTTTTGGAACAGATTATATATCCGTGTTCCGGGAACGGCTCACGAGAGCTTGCAATGTGGCTCTTGAACACCTTAAAGCATCCCAAACAACAATGAAAAAATGGGCAGACAAGCATGCTAAGACCTGAACATATCAACCAGGGGATTAAGTGTTAGTATTACTACCTTTACATGGTGAACCATTAAAAGCACGGTTCAGTGGTCCATATAAAGTGATCAAGAGAATTGTTGAGGTAAATTATTTGATTGACACCCCAGATCGCTGGAAAAAGAATCAAAAACTGTGTCATATCAATATGAAAATGTAAATATATGTTGTGACCTGTGGAGAAGTGAGGCTGCATTAACAGTGCACTCCTCCCGCCTCAGTCGTAACAATCTCATCACAGGAAGTGATATAACACTGCCTGTGTTGATCCCTCATGTACAGGCTTGGAAGATGTAAATGATAGCAGCAAAACATGCTTAATAACGCTTCTGTTTCTTTTAACCCATCTGGCTCTTTAGATATTCTGTGCTAGGCTGATAGGAAGCAGAATATTATATGGCGGCAATGGTAACAAGAATGATGGAAAAGTCCCTACCTTTACCGGAAAGCTTGGAAAAAGTCACAGGCCTAAATCAAGTTGAGGCACGGCCGAAGCAGTATCGAAGATTTGCCAGGTATCGTACCGCATCGGGTTTAGCTATGAAACAGAGCAGTGAGCAGGTCAGTACACTGTTATAAGCATTGGGTGACTGTGTGGGTGACATTCTCGTAAAGCAAAGTATCGACGAGGAGAAAGCCATGTGCAGCGAAGTAATCAAAGCCCTCAA
This sequence comes from Heterodontus francisci, assembly GCF_036365525.1. NCBI lineage: Eukaryota > Metazoa > Chordata > Chondrichthyes > Heterodontiformes > Heterodontidae > Heterodontus > Heterodontus francisci. The sequence continues at coordinate 48,618,043 of NC_090390.1, forward strand.
TGCATATTTCAATTTGAGAAAAAGTATCATCAGGAGCACGCCAAATTTAACAAACGCATTCAGTGTCAAGGAGAAATCATTGATGCATTTATAAACGACCTGTACAAACTTTCAGAGGGCTGTGAGTATGGTGGCTTGAAGGATGAGCTGATCAGAGATAGAATTGAAGTTGGAGTCTTTGATGCCTTGTCTGATCACTTCCAGTCAAGAGATGATCTAACCCTCAAAGTAATCCAACAGAGCAGACAAGTGGAGGTCAGGAAACAGAAACGATCTGCAGTCCAAGGTGACAGGGAAAGTCCTGTCGTGAGGGCAGCCAACTCACTTGAGTTTGTTAGGTATAAAAACGGGAAAGATGGCAGCAAAAAGCAAGGAAGACAGGAGGACTGTCTAGCGGCAATCCAGAGCTAACTGCAGTAGGTGTGGCCGAGAGGGGGACAGGTGGGAAAACTGTTTCGCCGAAGAAGCCAAATGCTATTCATGTGGGAAGAAGGGCCACGTCTAGGCAGTATGCCATAGCAAAAAAACAGTACAGTACAGAACATATCGAAAGGGAAACCTTTGAAAAGTGGGAAGATCCACTAAGTGGAGGATTTCCATGATGTTAAGATACCATTTTTGGGAGCGATCCAGGAACCAAGTGGGAGTTGCTGGAGTGCAGAGTTTCTTATAGAAGGAAACAAGACATATTTTAAATTGGACACTGGAGCCATAGCTTCGGTTTTTTCCAATGCCGAACCGTGGTTAGAGAAGAGAATTTTTCAGCCAACAGGCAAGTAGTTATATGGGCCAGGAGGTATAGAACTTAAAGTTATAGGTGAAGTGAAGGCAACCCTCAAATATTGAGAAAAAGAAATCATTGAAATAATATGATTCAAAATTAAAATTGTTCACTTTGAGCAGGAAAGCTTGCACCAACTTGCATTTGATTTGCAGAGTAGAAGAACTGGAAAGCAGAGAAGATCAGCCCAGAAACTTTAGAGCTGACTTCCCACAGCTGTTCACAGAATGAGGGAAGCTGAAGACAGCATACCATATAACCCTATGGCTAAAAGCGAAGCCAGTCTGCCTGTTTACACCCAAAAAAGTTCCTCACCCACTCTTGCCAAAGGTATCAACTGTGATAGGGCCTACTAGTTGGTGCTCAGGGATGGTCCCAGTACAAAAACCAAATGGATATATCAGAATTTGTGTTGATCTTACACAAGCAGTTGAATGCAAAGTCCATCCAATGCCATCTGTAGATGAGAGTTTAGCTGAATTGGGAAAGAGTTCAATCTTTATGAAGCTAAATGCAAATAGTAGTAGTTGGCAACTACCCCTGGATGAAGAGTCTTAAGTTGCTCATAACCTTCATTTCCCCATTTGGAAGGTTTTGTTTCAGCAGACTGCTCTTTGGTATCACGTCAGCACCAGAAATGTTCCAGAGGACAATGTCAAGCATCCTAGAAGGACTAGATTGAGTTGTGTGTCCTTTGGATGATGTCCTGATCCATGGATCCACTCAAAAAGAACATGACACTAGAGTGAGAGCAGTGCTGCAATGCCTAGAGAAAGCAGGACTTACACTCAATAATAGCTCTCACAGCCAATTGTCGAGTTCCTTGGACATATTGTAGATGGATCTGATGTCAGAGTTGATCCACAGAAGACAAGAGCAATCAAGGAGTTTCCAGCTCCTAGGAACGTGACCAAGCTACAGAGATTTTTGGGAACGGTAAGCCAAGTTGGGAAGTTTCTGCCCAACTTAGCTGTAGTCAATGAGCCACTATGTCAATTGTTAAGACAGGACAATACATGGTGTTGGGAGGAAGCACAACAGAGATCATTCGAGAAGATCAAAGAAGTGCTGATATCACCTGATGTGTTAGCCCACTATGACCCAGAGCTACCCACTATCATTGCTGCAGATGGATTTTCGACAGGACTGGGAGCTGTACTGTTTCAGATGCAGACAAATGGAAAACGCAGACCAGTGATAGCAAAAGAAGCATAAGCGGCTACATGGGCTTGTGAAAAGTCTGCAGATTATGTAATTGGTCTTCACTTCAAGATAGAGACAGACCACAAACCATTGGTAACTTTCTTAAATTCAAATGAGTTAGCAAAAATGCCTCCACGGGTACAACGATTCAGACTGAGGATGATGAGGTTTGATGCAAAGGCAGAGTATGTTCCAGGAAAGCAGCAGACCACAGCGGATGTTTTGTCTTGTATCCAGTGGCAAGACCAGAACAAGGTGTGTATCCCTTATTGAAGAAATAGAAACCTTTGCATCGACAACAACCACAACTCTATTAGCAACAACTTGGAGACTGAATGAAATCAGAGATTCACAGAAATCTGATGAATGTGCTCAAGTCAGAGAGCACTGTGTCAAAAGATGGCCAGCATACATGTCACATAATCCTATCCTCAGACAGTATTATGAACAGAAAGGGCATCTAGGTATAGTTGATGATTTACACATCGATAGAGAGAGATTGGTCATTCTGAGAATTCTGAGATTAGACATTCTAGAAAGATTGCACCAAGGACATTTGGGGATCACAAAATGTCGAGCCAGAGCAAGAAATTTTGTTTGCTGGCCAGGTCTCTGAAAATCGCTAGAAGAGATGATATCAAGATGCATTACTTGTGCTATTCATCGTCAGGAGTGTTACGACCAGGTGAGAAGGGGTCTACGTGTTCCCTCTCAGCCTTTGCCTGGTTTAACCGTAACAGTGTTTAATTTTAGAAACACCGTGTTTTCAGCTCCCCCTTCAGTGAATCCTTGTTCACTGCTCCAATTGTAAGGCAAAGAAATCAGACAGGTTTCCTTAGATTTAAACAAGAAAGACAGAAGTTTATTAATCTTAAACTTAACGACTATGAATATGCGACGTGACCACGCTAGCATGCATACACAATAAACACACACGCAGATAGAAACAGAAAAAGTAGAAAGGATAAAGGGAAACAGTTCTGAGGCAATATCTGTTAGTTATTTACTGTCCTATGAGTTCAATGTGGAGTCTTTGGTTGCCGGTAAATCCTGCTGTTTGTTGGGGCCCAGTTCATGTTTCAACTGTTTCGATGTAGGAGTCTTTTCTCTCTTGAGGTTTATGTATCTTCCGTGGGCTCGGTGGCTTGTGGAGGGGGTGGGGGGGGGTAGTGAGAGAGTGACAGCCAGGAGTGAGGCTTGCTTGTTCCAACTTCAGTTGCAAAACTGCCTTCTGAACTCAAACTGTCGTGTGGCTAGTTCAAAAAACCTGGACCAGCCAGTTAGTCATGTGACCAGCTAGTTTAACCAGTCCTGGCTTTGTGGATTGTATCATCTTAGCAGGCCCTGGAAGGCGCTTCCTTACACCTTCAATGTCTGCTGATCAAAATCCATTTGGATTAATTTGAAGCATGGAATAGTCCTTTGTCTGCACAAGCAGTGTCTCTTAGTATGCAAATGTCCTTCCAGCCCAGTGTCTGGTGATCTTCAAACAGGTCATTTCTTCACTCCAGCAACAGTTTAAAATCAATGTTCATATGACAAAATTAATATGCCTCATTCTTGGCAGGTGGAGGTCTGCATGACAGGAGACAAGAGAACCATTGATGTCATCTTCCTTCCCATCAAGACCATGGGAACGTCTTGGAATGGATCTTTTTGAACACAGAGGTAAAATGTTCTTGACAGTAGTGGACTATTATTCAAGATGGATAGAAGTCAAGCAACTGCAGCGTCATACTTCTGAAGCAGTGATTACATTGTTGAAGATGATATTCACAATACATGGAATCCCAGACCTTGTAATTTCAGACAATGGACTGCAATTTGCCAACAAATATTTCACATCATATGGATTTGTTCATACCACCAACTCACCAAGATACCCTCAAGCCAATACTAAGTTGAAAGAGGAGTAAAAGCATTGCTGAAGAAAAAGATGTTCAAATTGCATTCTGAGCTATCGTTCAACCCCACTCCAAAATGGGTTAGAATTAGAACATTAGAACATTACAGCGCAGTACAGGCCCTTCGGCCCTCGATGTTGCTCCGACCTGTGAAACCATCTGACCTACACTATTCCATTTTCATCCATATGTCTATCCAATGACCACTTAAATGCCCTTAAAGTTGGCGAGTCTACCACTGTTGCAGGCAGGGCGTTCCACGCCCCTACTACTCTCTGAGTAAAGAAACTACCTCTAACATCTGTCCTATATCTATCACCCCTCAACTTAAAGCTATGTCCCCTCGTGTTTGCCATCACCATCCGAGGAAAAAGACTCTCACTATCCACCCTATCTAACCCTCTGATTATCTTATATGTCTCTATTAATTCACCTCTCCTCCTCCTTCTCTCTAACGAAAACAACTTCAAGTCCCTCAGCCTTTCCTCGTAAGACCTTCCCTCCATACCAGGCAACATCCTAGTAAATCTCCTCTGCACCCTTTCCAAAGCTTCCACATCCTTCCTATAATGCGGTGACCAGAACTGCACACAATACTCCAGGTGCGGCCTCACCAGAGTTTTGTACAGCTGCAGCATGAGCTCGTGGCTCCGAAACTCGATCCCCCTACTAATAAAAGCTAACACACCATATGCCATCTTAACAGCCCTATTAACCTGGGTAGCAACTTTCAGGGATTTATGTACCTGGACACCAAGATCTCTCTGTTCATCTACACTACCAAGAATCTTCCCATTAGCCCAGTACTCTGCATTCCTGTTACTCCTTCCAAAGTGAATCACCTCACACTTTTCCGCATTAAACTCCATTTGCCATCTCTCAGCCCAGCTCTGCAGCCTATCTATGTCCCCCTGTACCCTACAACATCCTTCGGCACTATCCACAACTCCACCGACCTTAGTGTCATCCGCAAATTTACTAACCCACCCTTCTACACCCTCTTCCAGATCATTTATAAAAATGACAAACAGCAGTGGCCCCAAAACAGATCCTTGCGGTACACCACTAGTAACTAAACTCCAGGATGAACATTTGCCATCAACCACCAGCCTCTGTCGTCTTTCAGCTAGCCAATTTCTGATCCAAAGCTCTAAATCACCTTCAACCCCATACTTCTGTATTTTCTGCAATAGCCTACCGTGGGGAACCTTATCAAACGCCTTACTGAAATCCATATACACCACATCCACTGCTTTACCCTCATCCACCTGTTTGGTCACCTTCTCGAAAAACTCAATAAGGTTTGTGAGGCACGACCTACCCTTCACAAAACCGTGCTGACTATCGCTAATGAACTTATTCTTTTCAAGATGATTATAAATCCTATCTCTTATAACCTTTTCCAACATTTTACCCACAACCGAAGTAAGGCTCACAGGTCTATAATTACCAGGGCTGTCTCTACTCCCCTTCTTGAACAAGGGGACAACATTTGCTGTCCTCCAGTCTTCCGGCACTATTCCTGTCGACAATGACGACATAAAGATCAAGGACAAAGGCTCTGCAATATCCTCCCTGGCTTCCCAGAGAATCCTAGGATAAATCCCATCTGGCCCAGGGGACTTATCTATTTTCACACTTTCCAAAATTGATAACACCTCCTCCTTGTGAACCTCAATCCCATCTAGCCTAGTAGTCTGAATGTCAGAATTCTCCTCGACAACATTTTCTTTCTCTACTGTAAATACTGACGAAAAATATTCATTTAACGCTTCCCCTATCTCCTCTGATTCCACACACAACTTCCCACTAATATCCTTGATTGGCCCTAATCTAACTCTAGTCATTCTTTTATTCCTGATATACCTATAGAAAGCCTTAGGGTTTTCCTTGATCCTATCCGCCAATGACTTCTCGTGTCCTCTCCTTGCTCTTCTTAGCTCTCCCTTTAGATCCTTCTTGGCTAGCTTGTAACTCTCAAGCGCCCTAACTGAGCCTTCACGTCTCATCCTAACATAAGCCTTCTTTTTCCTCTTGACAAGCGCTTCAACTTCTTTAGTAAACCACGGCTCCCTCGCTTGACAACTTCCTCCCTGCCTGACAGGTACATACTTATCAAGGACATGCAGTAGCTGCTCCTTGAATAAGCTCTACATTTCGATTGTTCCCATCCCCTGCAGTTTCCTTCCCCATCCTACGCATCCTAAATCTTGCCTAATTGCATCATAATTTCCTTTCCCCCAGCTATAATTCTTGCCCTGCGGTATATACCTGTCCCTGCCCATCGCTAAGGTAAACCTAACCGAATTGTGATCGCTATCACCAAAGTGCTCACCTACATCTAAATCTAACATCTGGCCGGATTCATTACCCAGTACCAAATCCAATGTGGCATCGCCCCTGGTTGGCCTGTCTACATACTGTGTCAGAAAACCCTCCTGCACACACTGGACAAAAACTGACCCATCTAAAGTACTCGAACTATAGTATTTCCAGTCAATATTTGGAAAGTTAAAGTCCCCCATAACAACTACCCTGTTACTCTCGTTCTTGTCGAGAATCATCTTCGCTATCCTTTCCTCTACATCTCTGGAACTATTCGGAGGTCTATAGAAAACTCCCAACAGGGTGACCTCTCCTCTCCTGTTTCTAACCTCGGCCCATACTACCTCAGTAGACGAGTCCTCAAACGTCCTTCTGCTGCTGTAATACTCTCCTTGATTAACAATGCCACACCCCCCCCCTCTTTTACCATCCTCTCTGTTCTTACTGAAACATCTAAATCCCGGAACCTGCAACATCCATTCCTGCCCCTGCTCGACCCATGTCTCCGAAATGGCCACAACATCGAGATCCCAGGTACCAACCCATGCTGCAAGCTCATCCACCTTATTCCGGATGCTCCTGGCGTTGAAGTAGACACACTTTAAACCAAGTTCTTGCTTGCCAGTGCCCTCTTGCGTCCTTGTAACCTTATCCCTGACCTCACTACTCTCAACATCCTGTACACTGGAACTACAATTTAGGTTCCCATTCCCCTGCTGAATTAGTTTAAACCCCCCCGAAGAGCAGTAGCAAATCTCACCCCCCCCAGGATATTGGTACCCCTCTGGTTCAGGTGAAGACCATCCTGTTTGCAGAGGTCCCACCTACCCCAGAAAGAGCCCCAATTATCCAGGAGACCAAAACCCTCCCTCCTACACCATCCCTGCAGCCACGTGTTCAACTCCTCTCTCTCCCTATTCCTCGCTTCGCCAACATGTGACACGGGCAACAACCCAGAGATAACAACTCTGTTTGTTCTTGCTCTAAGCTTCCACCCTAGCTCCCTGAATTTCTGCCTTAAATCCCCATCTCTCTTCCTACCTATGTCGTTGGTGCCTATGTGGACTACGACTTGGGGCTGCTCCCCCTCCCCCTTAAGGATCCCAAAAACACGATCCGAGACATCACGAACCCTGGCACCTGGGAGGCAACACACCAACCGTGAGTCTCTCTCGTTCCCACAGAACCTCCTATCTGTTCCCCTAACTATGGAGTCACCAATGAATAATGCTCTGCTCCTCTTCCCCCTTCCCTTCTGAGCAACAGGGACAGACTCTGTGCCAGAGACCTGTACCCCATTGCTTACCCCTGGTAAGTCGTCCCCCGCAACAGTATCCAAAACGGTATACCTGTTGTTGAGGGAAACGGCCACAGGGGATCCCTGCACTGCCTGCTGGTTCCCTCTCCTTCCCTTGACGGTAACCCATCTACCTACTTCTTTTACCTGAGGTGTGACTACCTCCCCATAACTCCTCTCAATAACCCCCTCTGCCTCCCGAATGATCCGAAGTTCATCCAGTTCCAGTTCCCTAACGCGGTTCTCAAGGAGCTGGAGTTGGGTGCACTTCCCGCAGATGCAGTCAGCAGGGACACTCTTGGCGACCCTTACCTCCCACATTCTGCAGGAGGAACATTCAACTGCCTTAACCTCCATTCCCACTATTCTAAATTCCCAACAAATCTACTGAAAAACCAAAAAAAAAAGTCAAAACTTGTTAGCTTAGCAATCCGACGGACAGAACTTTTTAAATAAAAAGCTTACCTTATCAACACACCAGAGTCCTTTTTTTTTGGTTAGAGGAGGAGGGTGGGTGGGAGACACTACACGTGTAGTGTCTTGGGTACAGCCACCGCCCAAATATATAGTTTTTACTTACCCAGCAGTCCCCTGGTCCTCCGAAAACAAAAGGGAATTAACTTTAACTTACACTGAAACTGACCTCCCAGCTGCAAGTTCGCTCCGCACCTCCGCTGCTGCAACCAAAAGCATGTTAGTACCATGTTAACTCTTAATGGGAAGATGACTGAAAACCCAACACCGACTCTCATGCACGCACACACACTCATGCCACAAGTATGAGCTGAAGACTTGGAAAAAGTGAGAGAGAGAGAGTATACAGATCATTCCAATCAGAGGTAGAACCACGACAGACATCACAAGGCATAAAACCTACCAGACATCCAACCAGGAGAACCATTGTGGATCCGAGACGAAAATCGTTATGGAGAAGTGGTAGAGCAGACGCCACACCCAAAGTCCTACCTTGTCCAAACAGAGCATGGTATGGTGAGACAAAATAGACATGCATTGATAGCCATACAGAAGCAGCCTGCTTTCCAGGGATAGCAGTTATCTCCAAAATATAATGGACCAGAGATGCTGCATCGTCCACCAGTTCAGATGCCAACCCGAAAGAAGAACTGAGTCATCTACTAATTCCACTGTTGCACAGCAGGATCAGAGAGACCACTTAGAGGACTCAAAATCTCAATCTTCAAAGGAAAAGAGGACTCGTTACAGTAGACTTGTAAAAATGCCACAGTGATTGTCCATGTAAAAAATGGAAGTCAGAGACTTGCGGGGGGAGATATATATGATGTGGCGTACTGGACATTGGGTTGTTACTGGATTAAATATACTAATCATGCTGTATACCTCATCACAGGAAGTGATGTAACAGCATGTGTGCGGATGCCTCATGTACAGGCTTGGAAGATGTAAATCATAGTAAGACGTGTTTAATAAAGCTCCTGATTCTTTTAACCCATCTGACTCTTTAGATATTCTGTACTAGACTAACAGTAAGCAGAATATTACTGGGAGCGCCCTCTGTCTGCCCACCCCTCCACCCTTGCTGCCCCCCTTCCCTCTTTTTCTCTCTCTCTCTGCTCTGGTATCTCTCCCCTTTCTGTCTTTCTCTGTCCCCTGCTCTCTCTTTTCCTGCTCCCCCTTCTTGTGCCCTTCCCCAAAGAACTCTCACTATTGTGCCGTTACTAATGCTGTATGCCTGGGTTATTGGTGGAGCAGTGGGCTAGTGAAGTTTCTGAATTCAATGGTCAGTGGCTTGGATTTGCATTGCTGAAGCCAGCAGAAGACTGATCCAAGCAATTTTAAAATAATTTTATAGTTTCCATCAGAGCCCAGTGTACTGGCAAACACTAGCAAGATGCATAGCACAATTATGTCATTCCCCATCCATTCAGGGGATGCCTCAGTGGTGCCAGAAAGCCGGCAGGTATCCATGCAAGAAATGTAATTGGGAAGGCGCTGTGATTTTGCATGTGGTCAGGGGTGATGTAGTGGCTGTCGTGTTGATGTAACACCTCCCAACCCACCATACCTCGCTGGGAATTTCAGGTTCTCGCACTCTCAAATTAAAAAAAACGAGAACTGAATGTAGTTTCTTGCCAATTTTCTAGTAACTTAGGCAAGTGAGTTGGCTACATTAGCAAATCGCCGTTTTAATTTCACAGGTGTAACACGGGAGTTTTAGTGTGTGCAAATCTTTTTTATTGGCATTCGCATGGACAAAATAGCACTTGAGCAGGATTAGCTTTCAGCTGCTGTGCTGGACCAGGAATTAAGTAAACTCATGAATAATAATTAAAGTACTTAACATTAAATGCTACTTTTGGTTAAATCCTTTAAGAATTAAACATTCCTTGTTCAGAACTCGAGGACATTTGTAGGTTTGCATCTATCTACTGCTTTTCTCCCAAAAGTTCTTGTACTTGGTTAAGAGCTTATTTGTTGAGCCTCCAAATCCTAGAAAATTACTTTTGGTTGTCGGCTGATATTGTTACTGGTTTTCTCTTCAGGTACTGAGCTCCTCCCCTTCAAATGTGCCGTCACTACCCCTCTCCTCAAAAAAGCCGACCTTCATCACTCCATCCTTTCAAATTGCTGCCCATCTCCAAACTCCCTTTCCTTTCCATAGTCTTTGAACATGCTGTTGCCTCCCAAATCTACACCCATCTTTACCAGAGCTCCATTCTTGAATGCTCCAATCAGATTTCTGCTGTGCCACAGTATCATAGCTGCTTTTATCAAAGTCACGAATGACATCCTACATGACTGTGACAAAGTAAATTATCATTCTTCGTCCTTCTCAACCTTTCTGGTTGAGAATCTTTGACGCGATTGACCATACCATCCTCCTTCAATGCTTCTCCATCACTGTCCTGCTGAGTGAGACTACACTCACCTGGTTCCATTCTTGTCTGTTTAGTCGTAGCCAGAGAAACGCCTGCAATGGCTTCTCTTCCAGCTCCCATGCCATTACCTCTAGTGTCCCTCAAGGAGCTATCCTTGCCCCCTCCTATTTCTCATCTAGATGCTGCACCCTTGTCTACATCATCCTAAAACACAGCATCAGTTTACACAAGTAGGCTGATGGCACCCAGCTGTACCTCACCAGCACCTCTCTTGACCCCTCCAATGATTGGCCAACATCCAGTATCGGAAAAGCAGAAATTATCTCCAATTGCCAGCACAGGGGCGTAGTGGTTGGCACCGTAGCCTCACAGCTCCAGTGACCTGGGTTCGGTTCTGGGTACTGCCTGTACGGAGTTTGCAAGTTCTCCCTGTGACCGTGTGGGTTTCCGCCAGGTGCTCTGGTTTCCTCCCACTGCCAAAGACTTGCAGGTTGATAGGTAAATTGGCCATTGTAAATTGCCCCTGGTGTAGGTAGGTGGTAGAATGGTGGGGATGTGGTATGAAATATGGCATTAATGTAGGATTAGTATAAATGGGTGGTTGTTGGTCGGCACAGACTCAGTGGGCCGAAGGGCCTGTTTCAGTGCTGTATCTCTCTATGATGCTAACTAAACCTTGGGAAGACTGAAGCCACTGTCTTCGGTCTCCATCACAAACTCCATTCTCAGCCACAAACTCCATTCCCCTCTCTCACAATTGTCTGAAGTTGAACCAGACTGTTGCCAATCTTGGGGTCATATTTGACATATCCACACCATCACTAAGATTGCGTATTTCCGCTTCCGTAACATCGCCTAACTCAGCCCCTGCCTCAGCTCATCTGCTGTTGAAACCCTCATCCGTGCCTTTGTTGCCTTGAGAGTTGACAATTCCAACACACTCTTGGCCAGCTCCCCACGTCCTACTCTCTGCAAATTTGAAGTCATCCAAAATTGCCTGGTCCTAACTCACACCAAGTCCCATTCACCCATGACCTCCGTGCCTGCTCCCGGTTAGGCAACACTTCAATTGAAAACATTTTCATCCTTTTTTTCAAATCCCTCCATGGCCTCGACCCTCCTTATGTCTGTAATCTCCTCCAACCCTCAAAGAAATCTGCGCTTCTCCAATTCTGGCCTCTTGAACATCCCAGATTCTAATCACTCCACCATTGGCCATCATGCCATCAGCTGCCAACCCCTGAGTTCTGGAATTCCCTCCCTAAAGCTCTCTGCCTCTCTTTAAGACACTGCTTAAAACCTATCTCTTTGGCCTAGCTTTTGTTCTGATGAAGGGTCACTGACCTGAAACGTTACCTCTGCTTCTCTCTCCACAGATGCTGCCAGACCTGCTGAGTATTTCCAGCATTTCTTGTTTGTGTTTCAGATTTCCAGCATCTGTAGTATTTTGCTTTTATTTTGTTCCATTTGCCCTCTTTATCTCTTTTTGTGGCTTGGCGTCATATTTGGTTGGATAATGCTCCTGTGAAGTGCCTTAAAACGTTTTATTACGTTAAAAGTGTTATATAAAAACAAGTTGTTATTGAGTAACAAGTCTGTACAGGTCACATTATACAAAATATTGATACTGTTACGATCAAGTGAGAAGGGGGGGGGGGGGGCGGTGGGGGGACGGTCACAAGGCTCCCCTGTCGTCCTTCTCCTTGTTTGACCACAACAGTGTTTATTCTTTTTAGAACAGTGGATGTGCTTCCCACTTCAGTGAGTGTTTTACCAGTTACCTCTGTTGAGATCGTGAAAGAACCAATCGGGCAGGTTTTCTTGAGTTTAAATAATAAAGAGATGAGTTTATTGTACTTAACCAAAAAGCCGATCTAAATAAAATAAACTACACTACGTTTTCACTCACACACACATGAGAATCACACACACACAAATAGATTACAGTGTTGTCATGCTAGGCCCCCACCTGCCAAGAATGAGGTCATTGAACATTGATTTGTTACTGGAGTGAGGGGAGGGCTTGTTGAACAGATCAGCCATGGCTGGAAAATACATTTACATATTAACAGACGGTGTTTGAAAGGATAAAGCTGCCATTCCCTGACATTCAACCCACAGTGGATCACCAGACGTTAAAGGTGGGGAAGCTCGCATTCCAGGTTGACTGCTAAGATGGCCGAATTTACAAACAGACATGGTCAAACCAGCTAGTCACATGACTAACCTACTGGGCAACCTGAGTTTTTTTTTAATTTGTACTAATAGTTTGGGCAGAAAGTCTGTTTGCTCCTGGGCTGAGATCTCTCTCCTATCTGCTCCCGTTTCTTTCTCACAAGCCTCTAAATCCACTGAAGGCACATGAACCCCAAGAGAGAAAAGTCTCCTACAGCGAACAAGGTTTAAGAAGAATACTGGGCCCCAATGAAAAGCAAGAGCTACCGACACTCAAGGACTCTACAGTGAATTCGAAGAACCATAACAACAACGCTTCAGATATTGCCTCAAACCTTTCCACTTTATTTTTCTTCTGCTCTTTTCTGTCTCTATTTGCATGTGTGTATTGTGTATGCATGCTAGCATTGGCACGTCGTGGATCCACAGGCGTCAACTGAATTGGAGTTTAAGTTTAATAAACGTCAACTTTTCTTCTTGAAACCTAAGAAAACCTGTTTGTGATGGTTTCTTTGCCATATAATTGGAAAGTGGTGAACAAGGATTCACCAAGGGGGGAGCTAAAACATGGTGTGTTTAAAATTAAACCCTGTTACAGTAAGACTAGATGAAGGCTGAGAGGGAACCCTAGACCTCTTTATCACCTGGTCATAACAGAGTGATAAGGATAGAGTCCATAACAAGTAAAAATAATAGACAGTGGGGTCTGTTGTCTTCCAACTGAATTTGTGATCTTAAAATCTCTGGCTGGTAGAAGTGTACTTTGGTCTGGCCCGTCTGGTTCCTGTTTTTCTTGGAGACAGAGTTGTAGGTGGCTGTCTTCCCTGGGTCTCTATCTGTAACAATGGTAGACTTGGATGTTCCACAGTCACCGGTTTCAAAATTTGCTGAAACTCTGGAAAAAAAAAAGAGAGAGCGCCTCAGTGGGGTCATTTCTGGTTAGCATTCGAAGCTTGTCTGTCTCAAAGTCTCAGGAGCTTTTCCATTTGCAAAACACTGCTAGTTTTTTCACAGATGGGGAGACGGTCACATGATTGTCCACTGTCCTCATTTGCAATTCAATTAGATTCAAGTCTAGGAATTTTCAATCTCTCTCAGGTCTCATTGTTTTAATCGTAACCTCCTGGAGGTACAGATCCACGTTGAACATGCATCTCCATTTCGATCTGCTGGCATGTGAGGTATTTCAATGCAAATTGTGGTGGCCATCTTGGCTGCCAGACTTTTGTAAGTTAAATGTAGGACGCCAGCTTTCCTGTTTAAAAGTTTAATATAGATTTCCAACAAATGAATTAAAAATTCTCATTTGGCATTGCATGTTTTCTTGATACATTCACACTGCTGGTTTGCCACAAAAGCTAGAACTTGATACCATTTTTGTGCCTTATCAAGTAAGGAAAGTCAGTGTCTCACAATTATGCTCTTCACTGCTGGCAACTTATATCATCAAGCATTCCTAGGTTAGGTATGGGATCAGCCTTCTGTGGGTTAAAGATCTTTCTCTTCTGGTCTCCAAGGTAAAAATCCCGACTGCACTGTTAAGAACATAAGAACTAGGAGCAGGAGTAGGCAATTCAGCTCCTTGAGCCAGCTCCACCATTCAGTACGATCATGGCTGATCTCATCTTGGCTTCAACTCCACTTTCCTGCCTGTTCTTCATAACCCTTTTCTGTTGGTTAGCCAATCCTCTATCCAAGCTAATAAATTGCCCCTAACCCCATGTGAACTTACCTTGTGTATTAGCCTTTTGTGCGGCACCTTATCAAATGCTTTCTGGAAGTCCAGATAAACTACATCTACACTATTATCCACTTTGCTTGTCACGGCTTCGAAGAACTCTAGCAAATTAGTCAAACACGATTTACCCTTCATAAAACCATGCTGACTCTGATGAATTGCATTTTGACTTTCTAAATGTTCTGTTATTACTTCCTTAATAATGGATTCTAACTGTCCCATTTCCTACACTAACCAAACTCATTAGTGTCAAACATTTTTTTTATTCATTCATGGGATGTGGGTGTCGCTGGAAGGCCAGCATTTATTGCCTACTCCGAATTGCCCTTGAAAAGGTGGTGGTGGGCTGCCTTCTTGAACTGCTGCAGTCCATGTGAGGTAGGTACACCCAGAGTGCTGTTAGGAAGGGAGTTCTAGGATTTTGACCCAGCGACAGTGAAGGAACAGCGATATAGTTCCAAGTCAGGATGGTGTGTAATTTGGAGGAGAACTTGCAGGTGGTGGTGTTGCCATGCATTTGCTGCCCTTGTCCTTCTAGTTGGTAGAGGTCACGGGTTTGGAAGGTGCTGTCTAAGGAGCCTTGGTGAGTTGCTGCAGTGCATCTTGTAGATGGTACACACTGCGGCAGCTGTGCGTGAATATTTGTGGTTGGTGTGCCAATCAAGCGGGCTGCTTGAGTGTTGTTCGAAATGCACCCATCCAGGCAAGTAGAGAATATTCCATCACACTCCTGACTTGTGCCTTGTAGATGGTGGACAGGCTTTGGGGAGGCAGGAGGTGAGTTACTCGCTGCAGGATTCCTAGACTCTGACCTGCTCTTGTAGCCATGGTATTTATATGGCTACTCCAGTTCAGTTTCTGGTCAATGGTAATCCCTAGGATGTTGATAGTGGGGGATTCAGTGATCGTAATGCCATTGAATGTCAAGGGGAAATGGTTAGATTCTCTCTTGTTGGAGATGATCATTGCCTGCTACTTGTGTGGCATGAATGTTACTTGCCACTTATCAGCCCAATCCTGGATATTGTCCAGGTTTTGCATTTCTACATGGATTCTACTTCAGTATCTGAGGAGTCACGAATGGTGCTGAACATTGTGCAATCATCAGCGAGCATCCCCACTTCTGACCTTATGATTTGAAGGAAGGTCATTGATGAAGCAGCTGAAGATGGTTGGGCCTAGGACACTACCCTGAGGAACTCCTGCAGTGATGTCCTGGAGCTGAGATGATTGACCTCCAACAACCACAGCCATCTTCCTTTGTGCTTGGTATGACTCCAACCAGCGAAGAGTTTTCACCCTGATTCCCATTGACTTCAGTTTTGCTAGGGCTCCTGGATCCCATACTCAGTCAAATGCTGCGTTGATGTCAACGGCAGTCACTCTCACCTCACCTCTTGAGTTCAGCTCTTTTCCACACATTTGAACCAAGGCTGTAATGAGGTCAGGAGCTGAGGTGGCCCTGGCGGAACCCAAACTGAGCGTCACTGAGCAGGTTATTGCTCAGCAAGTGCCGCTTGATAGCACTGTCGATGACACCTTCCATCCTGTTTAGCATGGTGGTAGTGCCGCACAACACGACGGAGGGTATCCTCAATGTGAAGACGGCACTTCGTCTCCACAAGGACTGTGCGGTGGTCACTCTTACCAATACTATCATGGACAGATGCATCTGCGACAGGAAGATTGGTGAGGACGAGGTCAACTATGTTTTTCCCTCTTGTTGGTTCCCTCACCACCTGCCGCAGACCCAGTCTAGCAGCTATCTCCTTTAGGACTTAGCCAGCTTGGTCAGTAGTAGTGCTACCGAGCAACTCTTGGTGATGGACATTGAAGACCCCACCCAGAGTACATTCTGCGCCCTTGTTCCCCTCAGTGCTTCCTCCAAGTGGTGTTCAATATGGAGGAGTACGGATTCATCAGCTGAGGGAGGGTGTTAGGTGGTAATCAGCAGGAGGTTTCCTTGCCCATGTTTGACCTGATGCCATGAGACCATGGTATCTGGAGTCAATTTTGAGGACTCCCAGGGCAACTCCCTCCCAACTGTATACCACTGTGCCTCCACCTCTGCTGGGTCTGTCCTGCTGATGAGACAGGACATACCCAGGGATGGTGATGGCAGTGTCTGGGAAATTGTCTGTAAGGTATGATTCGGTGAGAATGACTGTGTCAGGCTGTTGCTTGACTAGTCTGTGGGACAGCTTTCCCAACATTGTCACAAGCCCCTAGATGTTAGTAAGCAGGACTTTGCAGGGTCGACAGGACTGGGTTTGCTGTTGTCATTTCTGGTGCCTAGGTCAATGCCTGGTGGTCCATCTAGTTTCATTCTGTTTTATTGACTTCGTAGCAGTTAGATACAACTGAGTGGCTTGCTAGGCCATTTCAGAGGGCATGTAAGAGTTAACCACATTGCTGAGGGTCTTGGGTCACATGTAGGCCAGACCAGGTAAGGACAGGAGATTTCCTTCCCTAAAGGACATTAGTGAACCAGATGAGTTTTTACAACAATCGACAAAGGTTTTATGGCCATCATTAGACTAGCTTTTAATTCCAGATTTTATTAATTGAATTCAAATTCCACCTTCTGCTGTGGTGGGATTGGAACCCATGTCCCCAGACATGCTGGTTAATCTTGGAACTGAGTTGAGACTACCTGATATTATTCCGCATAATCTTTGCAGCCACCTGAGAGTGAAGACTTGAATTCCAAAGAGTGATTGAATGTTTAGTCATTTCTTCAATCCACAATTGTGAAGGTTATGCTGATGCAACTCACTGGTAGTTCAGCGATACCGTACTGTTATGATCAAGTGAGGAGGGGACAAAGGGCTTCCCTCTTTTCCTTCTCCTTGTTAGACCACAACAAGTTTAATTCTTTCTTAAAGTTGATATACTGGCCAGTTCAGTGGGTGTTTGATTACTTACTTGCTATGATCATAACAAGAACCAATTGGATAGGTTTCCTTGAGTTATCAAAGAAAGAGGTTTTTATTGTACCTAAACCAAACTAAAAAAAAACAATGCGCCAACTTTCGCTCTCATACACACACTAGAGGTTTACACACACAAATAGGTTACAGAGTGGGGAACGGTCGATTGGTTGAGTTAGAATCCATTTAAAAAAAAGGTATACAGTCTGTGGCGTTTGGTGAATCAGCTGGCTTTTAGCTGAATTCAGCGGTCCTGATGGTTTTAGTTTGAAGAGGTAGATGACTGGTTTGGTGAGTCTCTTGGAGAAAGCGATGTGGATGATTTCCTCCAACGGGGTATCAGATTGTAGTCCGAGTATGCAAAGGTGGTCAGTCCACAAGCAGGATTTGAAAGCTTTCAAGCTGTCGTGGAGAGAGAGAGCGGGACCCCTACTTAGGGTCTGCTTATGTCAGAGTACAGTTGCTTCTCCTCTGCTACAGAGAAAACACCTGCTTAAAAACCACAGATGGGGAGGGGCTTGTCCCATGACAGTCACTCTGATTCAAACTTAGCAGTATTTTCTGCTTGCTGAAAAGAACAGGTAGTTCCTCTAAACTTCCTGGGTCTTGGTTCTTGCTGGGAAATGCACAGACAATTTGTCTCTCTCCTCAATCCTTTGCAATGTAGGATACGGTGTAGCAAACTAAGTGATCATCTTAAGATGCCAGCAGACATTCTGTTTTAAATGTTCTTTTTAAATTTCTTCAAAAAAAATCATAAATTCAGATCTCCAGTCCGTGGATCAAAAAAAATTATCATTCAACCAAATACATTGGAGTAACAATATATTGACTGATTTTATCAGCTTAATTAAGTTTTTTTTTAGAAAAATGAGGCACCACAAGTGACTTTAGTAAATCCTACATGACTTAATAGTAAAATACTGCTGCCATAACATGATGCATTGAGCAATTTCAGGATTTAGCCGTGTCTCAGTTTTTCAATTGACAACTTCTGAAACTATCAAAAGTAATAGTTCTTTATTATTGAAAATATTAGCCAAGCTCACCCTTACCTTCTCACCCAAGTTTGCATCCTGACATTTTATGCCACCAGCAACAGATGTGATGGAAATGCTTACCTCCATATATGTGGGGGGTAATTCAATAATATATGACTTTGTGGGAGTCTTGAGCTTGAATGCCATTTCCGATCATTAATTTCAATGTGGCTGATTTTTAAAAGGTGCGCTGATTGTGAGACTCCCTCTTAATTTGATGTGTTTTTGGCACGACAGTGTCTCGTGTATAATTTACATAATGGCGAGACCAATGATGATTATATAATTGAGTAGGCATTGCAATTAAATGCCTCTAGTGAAATGAATGAGGTCTCTCTGCCACATTACTGCCTTTTTAGGATCAATATGTTTTGTATGCATGGACAGAGATTATAAGTCAGGAAGACTACAAATTACTAAATATCAATTATTAAAACAATGGTCTTATTTGTTTAAAATTCTTCTGGAACTGAAGCTGGCATCATGTTCCTTGATTTTTTTTTTAAAGAGGGCAAGCATGTGTTTGATTAAAATGTCATATACTACGGTAAGGCATTTGGCGGAAGTCTGATTTAAAGATCCAACAGCAACATGCTAAACAAATAAACATACAGCAATCTATTTTGAGAGCAAAATCTCATGCAATTAAGTCGTTTATGCAAATGATCATATTCAGTCAAGTGGGTTGGGTTCAGAGAAACATGTTAAATTGGTATTTGAACGTCTTGTGCAATGAACTGTTCCACAATTAAGCAGGTTGCTCATAAAACACTCGTTCTTTACCCTTGCAGTTTACTACATAATCTGAATGTCTTCAATTGATAGCTTTATTTATTAATTCTTACCTATCTACCTATATAATATATTAGCCTTAATAAATCCTGATAAATGGTAGATTGTGTTTTGCTAATGTATGCTATTAATGCCCTTTTCTGAATGTTACGTATCATTTGCACACTGTTTGCTGTCAGCCATCATCAGCAAGATACTTAAAACTAAAGTGAAAAAGAAAAAACATAGGAAACATAATAGGAAACTGAGGCTTTCAGTTTAAACTTGGGGTTCAGATGACAGTTCTGAACTGTGGTCAGTCCATTGCTCGGCTTGTGATGTCATCTAAACTCTTTCATAGGATGGGCGTGAATTAGTTTTGTTAATATCTACCGTGAAGTATTATGGGAATTTCATTCAAATTTCTTTTTTGTTTTTGCACTGAGTAGCATCATTGGCAGACCCCACTGATTAGTGTGTTCCATGCTGTTTGTGAGTCGATCAATTTGGCCTGATTATGTGGCCATTATTTATCACGTGACAACAAATGATGACAGGAAACTAGAATTTAGTATACATTGTGTGTTAGTTATACTATGATAATGAATACATATAGTATACTCTTCAACTAGCATTCACAGTAAAGAAAACACCAATATTTTTTCACCAAATTGACCTTGAGAAGGTGGTGGTGAGCCACCTTCTTGAACTGTCACCATCCGTGTGGTGTAGATACACCCCAGTGCAGTTAAGTAGGCTGTTCCAGCCTTTTGACCCAGCCAGAATGAAAGAATGGCGATTATATTTCCAAGTCAGGATGCTGTGTGACTTGGAGGGAACTTGCAGGTGGTGGTATTCCCTTGTCCCTGTCCTTCTAGGTGGTAGAGGTCACGGGTTTGGAAAATGCTGTTGAAGGATCCTTGACAAATTGCTCCAGTGCATCTTGTAAATGATTCACACTCTTGCCACTGTGTGGCAGTGGTGGAGGGAGGGAACATTTGAGGTGGTGGATAGGTTGCCAATCAAGTGGACTGCTTTCTCCTGGATGGTGCAAGCTTCTTGAGTGATGAATGCACAAGAACTATTTACAAAAGCAACGTTTTTACATTATCAATGATTACAGATGACAATAACTTAGTAGATTAATCTTGTTTCCACTTTGCTGAAGTTCAGTATGCTGATTTTTTTTCATATTTTGGTAGTAATTCTGTTGCTGATGCTGTGTCAAATCCCCCATTTTCTTTATAAGAATGCATGACCTGATCTGTTAAGGTTCTAACCAGGGTCAGGTCTTCGGTTTTATAAATCTTACTGTTGTGTACCATAATCAAGTGATGCATTGCTGTCCCCTTTTACAGAGCAAAGCAGTAACTTTTTAAATCTAAGGATCCACCTTTGATTCAATGCTAATATAACTGTCATTAAGAAAAGATCAATTTTCAAATAAACCTTGATGGTTTGTAGTGAATTTAGAACATCTTGCTTTACAGCGATACTCAGAAACAGCTATTACCTTTGGTCACATAAATGCATTCTCAGTATAAGAAATACAGGTAGAAGACATTGTTATATTTGCACAGTTACCACTGGAGGGCTCCTTTAAATTAAGTTTTTTTCCCTCCATTATCCTGTTGAAAATAATACTATATTTGCTGCATTTTTTTTAAATCATGGGGATATTTATGAAATTTAATCTAGTGTATAGAACCACAGAGACGTTTTTAGCTGAACTATGGACTTCTCAGTCTTTCCGTAGCTTGACATTTGTTTTTCATCATAGCACAAAAGGTCACCAACTAGAAGTGTGTCAGCTTTCATGTTTTTTTATATTTAATTTCCATATTACTTTCAAAATATTATTGGTTGATTTTTACAGCATTTTTATTAGGCAGTTATGCATTTAAATATTTTAAATAATAACTGAATAAAATATAACTGTATGATGTCACCCTTTTTGATAGACCTCCTGCATACTTCAGTTATGTAGTATTAATCATGCAGCTATAAAAGTATCAATGTACCATTACACTACTCTGGCTCATTTGTGCAAACAAGTACAGTGGAACACGCAGACAATTCCTGTTCCTTATGCTCAGAGTCATTTTCAAGTTTAATGTTTATTTGTAAATTCACACAGGCTCATCATGCAGCACTAAAACAGATTTCTGGTCCCGAATTCTTCTACAAGCCTTTGCAACAGATTGTGTCGACAAATAACTCATGGGCTGAATTTTACCGGCCCCCAACGTCGGGGATCTTCCCACCTGCCCGCCGCTCAGCGACGGGATCATTAAAATATGTTAATCTATTTAAATTAATGAATAAATACTTAACTCGTCGTGCCGGGCGTCCCACTGCATTATTCCGGCCGGTAGCCAGAACTGCCACACCTTCGGATCTCTGTTCGGAGATCTGAGGTGGAACACTGATCGGGAGGGGGGAGCAGGTAGGTTTTCACGGCAGGGGGGAGAGGGTAAACCATTGCAAATAGTGGAGGGGATGGTGGGAAGGGGTTGAAGGTAAAAGATAAAACTTTGGGGTGGGGGGAAGGTGGGAATCGCAAGGTAATTTTTTTGGGGAGAGAGGGTAGTTAATAAATTGTTTAGTCATGGCGGGGGTGGAGAGGGGTTTGAAACTTTTATTCAATTTTGCACTTTAATTTTATCTCTCCTTTAACTTTAAAAATTTAGATTAAGCTGAAGGGCTGGAGGCTCTTTAAAAATAGTGCCTGCGCAGTGGCGCCAGACACCATTGCAGGGGACGGAGTGTCTGCCCTTCCATGTCATTGGGGGTGGACGGACCGCCCCGGCCATGTAAATGAGCTGCAAAGCTAGTTATCGCGGCGGCTCCACGGAGAAGATCTCGTGCGTGTGCCCCGACATTTTTAAAGCCCGCCACCGAGTTCCAATCCAGCCCTCATGTTTCACCATACTTGTGCAGAGGGTGCTACACATTCAAGAATTATTTGGGGGTATGTCAGCATCATAGACCAACCTCACATGACATACACCTGGTGTAAAAACATAAACATAGTTCCTGATGCTGATAGCAGCTGAATCGAGAGGTAATAACAAGATAAAGGAAAACTAATATGGGTGTTTGTTCCAAAATATTAGATACTGTCAGAGAGTAGTAATGGCAAAGCATGCAAACTCTACAAAGAATTTGAGAGACAAGCTGCTTGAAGGATGTCAGTTAATAATCATAAGCTTTAATCAACCTGCTTTCCTTCTTTTCTTCATACAAGTGATTGATCACATCTTCCTCAAGCGCAGTTTGAGGTTTCTCCTGCTGGTTTGAGGTTTATTGGTCCACCTACTTTCTAATGCTGTAAAACCACTATTTCCAGTGTTACTTTCTAGAAAATACTTGAAACAAATCTCTCAGTATATTTGTTGATTGGTACTGAACACATATAGTTCAGCATTCCATACCAATTGCCAAATCAGCATTGCTTGGTCCACCATTACTCTGAAGATCGCAATTATACTGTTCTTGACTTGCATCTTACAAGTCACCTGAGATCATAAGTATCGTTCTACAAGGAAGCTTGTGATACTGAGTTATGTGTTTATTGTATTCATGATAAATGGTGTGTTGGCAAAAGTGAGCAGGTGGAGAATTTGGGATCAAGTTAAAACTTTGAATTCTTTTTTCATTAACGTGTCAGCCATTGACTTTGTGTTTGTTTCTGATTCGGAGACAACCATATTGGTCCAATTAGACTGTAACATTGACTCTAAGATATACACTTTGCTTATTTCATTTAGTATGTGGTTGAGTCTCATTGCCTTTGCCTGGAAGGCAGTCTAATAAAGTCTGAAATGGTGGGATTCCTATAAAATTTATATGGCTCTTCATACAGTACAAAAATACAAGCATTCAATTCAATATATGCCTATTCTTTACATGTTGCTGCAGGATACCATAAGATTTTGAAGAAATGTCTGTCTAAAGATCTGAAGTAAATACAAAGATTCATAATACATAAAATATGTTGGGCATATTTTAGAATGAGTTCAAACATTATAGTTCCAATTTGTTTATCAGTGAATTACATTTTATTATTGATTTTCGTAAGAGGAAACCCTAGTAAAATCAACCAGCTTTACTTAAACAAAAGTTGATCTTAAAACTAAAATTATATTTTGAATACTTGGATATAGTCCAGTTCAGATAAATGCATAATTCTGATTGAAATGAATAATCCTAATAAATTGACCACTTTTAGGTCATTCTTATTGTATACAACTTCATAGAATCATAGAACGGTTACAGCACAGAAGGAGGCCATTTTGCCCATTGTGTCTGTGCCAGCTGTCTGCAAGAGCAACTCACCTTGTCCCAGTCATCTGCCTTTTCCCTATAGCCCTGCAAAATGTTTCTCTTCAGATAACTATCCAGTTCTCTCTTGAAGGTCTCGATTGGATCTGCCTCCACTGCACTCTCAGGCAGTGCATTCCAGATCCTAACCACTCGCTATGTAAAAACATTTTTCCAATCGAGACCCAGCCATTTAACGTTCTCAACAGTTATCCACTTTTCATGGTCAGTGCAATAAATATATCAAATGCAATACAGATTTAATTCACAAAAAGCAGTATATGTTCGTATTCTCTTTAGTATAAAAAAGCAGTTTTACTAATATTTGCTGTTGCTTTTGCTTGGGTTCAAACTGAATGATTTAATGCCCTGCAAAAGAAATTCCTGGAAATCGACCATTTTTATCCCCAGTTTATAAAATTCCAAACAATATCTTGGGTCCTGAATCACATTTTTCTCACAAACTAGTTATGCTTTAACTGTGTACTACTATTCAGATTCATTGGTTTCCATTTTACAGCAATGTTAAAGTTTCTCTATAACTTCGGAGTCAGATTCTGACCTAGCTCCAGAGGGGACTTTTCTTTCAAACCACTTCCAATTTAAAAAATTTGGAAATAAAAAGCTCATAGCAGTAAAAGTGACTATGAAACTATTGGATTGTCATATAAGCCCAATTGATTCACTAATGCCCTTTAGGAAAGCAAACCTGCCATCTTTACCCAGTCTAGCCTATATGTGACTCCAGTCCCACACCAATGTGATTGACCCTCAGTTTTCCCCAGAAGTGGTCTAGCAATCCATTCAGTTGTATCAAACCTGGGCAACTAGGGAGTGAAAATAAATGCCAACCTTTCCAATGATGCTCACATCCTGAGAGTCAATGTTTTTTAAAAATGGGGTTGATACCCTATAATGTAAACGCCAGCAATAATGCCAATTCAGATTTACAAAGTGTTCAGGGGATCTTTTAGATCTTCTCTACACATTATATAACTTTACCTAGAGCTGATGTAAATGTGTTGGAATGGAATGAGTACTGTGCATTTGTGTAAGCATGTATGTGCAGAACTCTTGAGATCTGACAATCTGCATCACAACCAGGGAGTGTAAACAAAGTACTGCCAGCTGTGAATAGATTCTGTAGCTATTGGTCTGGGTTGGTAGAACCCAGGTTTTATTCTCCATACCTTGTTAATTTGGTGTTTTGAGTTTCATCGCTGTTAGGAGACGATGAGAAGACAATAAGTATTTCCCAAACAAAGGGAGAGAAAATTGAGGGAATATATTATCACTTGGTCATGGTGTCAAAGTGTCATTGATAGAAACCTGAGTGTAGGTTGACATCTGACCTCTTAGCTGCAGAAAATATATATAACAGGAAATTCAGAAGAAAATCAAAGGAACAATTATGGGGTAATATTCAAACAAATTGAGATGAACACATTAAAAAAAAATAAACTTTGTATTATCAGAAATGATTTTAAGATGTCATCCACAGACCAATAAAGTCATACAGGTCCTCACTTTATTAGTCAGTGGTTTACCTGGAGGACCATCAGGGTTTCAATACTATAGTATAGTCTTAATGATAACATGCTGTTGAGTAATGTGAGAACAATGAACTTAATGAAAATCCTAAATGATTGCAAAAGGTTTGGAGAGATGCCAATCCTGTAGGAAGGCAATAAATGTAATTGTACACTCATGACACTGTCAATTAATTCATATAAAGGCCAATCACAATACTCTAAAGCTAGCAATCATTCACGTGTCACATAACATCATCTTTCCCTTGATGGAAAAATGGAAAATGTATCAAAAATGATGCTTCAAATATCAGATTAATCTTGAACACTCACTACATACTGCAACATTACTTTCCTGACCTTGGCTTGCACCTGGACTTTGAATTAATCACCGTTTCCATCTTTCTTTTGTGTAGAATACCCAATGGTACTTTTATAAAAGTCAGACCTGCTGAATGAAATGATGAACAAAAAAGAAATTTTGTCATCAGAGGTGACAGGTTTGATTGGCTAATATTTTTCCACCTAAGTTTGACAATAATGTGCCAACAGACTAGTGACGATGAATTGAAGCAAAATCACTTCCAGACTACTATTTTACCGCCATAACTTTTTATTTTTCTGTCTCTAATTTTTGCAAATCTTGAGAAGCTTTGTGACAGTATGTCTGGACAATTGATTTACATCTGGAATCTTTGCAAAATTATTCAGTAACAATTTTCTATTGCCTGCTTTTTTCACAGTGCATACAGTAACAAGCAGTTAAACTTTTGACAGCCAATTATTTTACTTGGATGGCCACTGGAGGCTTGACATTGGAATGTGCGAATTTCCTGAATATAATATTCAAAATATGAGGCAATTTATTTGTTTATAAGGAATGATGTATTGTTAGGATCTCACAAGTAGTTGAAATAGGATCAAGCATAGGAGAAGCTGGGAAAACCATAATGTATTTGCAAAAACCAAAGACTTTTATTTTCTAAATGGAATTTCAGACTGATGAAAGTATTGCAAAGATAAAGTCACACAAAGAAACATTGTTTTTATCATCCTGCAGAAGAATCATTTTCAAATTTTGCCAAGTGCTGCCTGCTTTATATGCATGATGCATTGTTATGACAGCTTCTGACAATAGGACACAATAATCAGATTAGGATTTGCCAATGCATTTGCTCAATTGTAACACCTTTTAGTAATTTGATTAACTTACTGTTTTAGGACTCCGAACAGAGTTACATAATGTATTCAGTGTATTATGACTGTATTGGGAAAAAAATGACTGCGAATATAAACTAATGGCATTGGGGGTAAATTACTTTTGCTTCCATGTATGAAAGATGGCAGTGGTCTATTTTAACCACAATATTGCAGATGTAGTCTATATAGTCTTGGACCTTGAACAGTGTGGGTATCATCTGCTCTGGAGGGTTTTCCTTTAAGTTCAAGAATACTTTTTGTTGCAGCAAATATTAATTTTGCAAACATTTCAGGTGTCAAACTGACAGTTTTCCAAATTCAGCAACCAGATCTAATCTTGTCAGTCTTGTTTCTTCTAACCTGACTCTTCTAAAGCATCTTGATTAACTACATGTCTTGAACTATGTATCTTATCCAGCCCATTTATGCTCTTATTGAAGACCACATATTGCATTCTTTTGCCATGCTTATTTCATATTAATTGTCTTTTTTTCAATTGGAGATACAAATACCATTCCTGCACTACCCAAGCTCACTTGCTTACTCTTTGAGAGCCATTTCTTTCAATTATTCTGCTCTTCTTGATGATCTAAGCAGTAACAGTGCTGTCCTTTGGCTAAGACGTTAAACTGAGGCCTCATCTGCCCCCTCATTAAAGATGCCTTGACGCTATTTGAAGAGCAGGGGAGCACTCCCTGGTGTCTTGGCCAATATTTATCCCTCCACAAACATTGTAAAATAGATTATCTGGTCATTATCTCATTGCTGTTTGTGGGATGTGATTATGTGCAAATTGGCTGCCATATTTCCTCCAATTACAACAGTAACTACATTTCAAAAGAACTTCTTTGGCTATAAAGCACTTTGAAGCACCCTGAGGTTAGGAAGGGCAGGTGGATATATCACATATAGTCAGTATCAACATTCTCCTAGCAATTGTTATAATACATGGCTTGAGAATTACAATTTGGGGTCTTTACCCATTAAAGTGTCAGAACTCACCTTATCCATTCTTGCAGTACACATCTTTTGCAACCTAACATGCTTCAGTTGTATATTTTTTATGAACTACTCCTATCCATCATGTATACTTTGTATTTACTATTTCCTAGCCATCTGCTTGGTAGGAAATCTCTTCGAGTGATGAAACTGCAATAGCCATGGGTTAGATACCTGCAATGCTACTTTTCAAGTGCTGGAGAATATATGGCAGTGAGTGAGTGTCAAAAAGGAAAGAAAAAGATTATTTTTGATTATATATATTTTAGAGTCATTGTTTTAACTCAGTAATTAAATATGTATCTTTACGAGTAACAATTGAATTCTTTGAACTTTAACCATAAAAGTAATGTACAGTTTTTTCACTTTTTAACACCTGCAGGGATTTCATATCACACTTGCACTATTTGCTATCTTCCAGTTCAATGTTGAGTAAAGCATTTATAGAGGGATGTGGTCAATACCATCCTTACTTGGAACTATATCGCTGTTCCTTCACTGTCGCTGGGTCAAAATCCTGGAGCTCCCTTCCTAACAGCACTGTGGGTACACCTACCCCAAATGGACTGCAGCGGTTCAAGAAGGCAGCTCACCACCACCTTCTCGAGGGCAATTAGGGATAGGCAATAAATGCTGGCCTGGCCAGCGACGTCCACATCCCATGAATGAATTTTTAAAAATCTAAAGTACTTCATCTCCTAAACTCAGATTATAACTATATAACCAGAGAGGGGAGGTAACTTTGCAGCATGGGATTACTGCATATAGATATGTGGCATTTAAGACAAGAGGGTGGGATCCTGGAGTTTGACAGGACTGGTGGAGGTACTGAGGTTTTTCAACACAGGACACAGTTCAAGTCTTTAACAGCATGAGTTCAATGGAGAGGCTGTGTGCTGGAGTTCAGTTACACTTCAAGTCTTGAAGTTTGGAAGCAGTGTAGTGTGAATGATATTTTGTAGCACTGAAAGGGGATCCCTAAGTTCAGCAGTAAGGGAGAAGGATCAAGGGGCTTGACAGCATTGGCGCTGGGGTTTGGAAGCACTGGTATGAGAATCTTGTGCTTTAGTAACACTGATGAAAAGATGCTGGGCTTTGGCAACATTGTTTAAGCATAACTGAGAGCAGGAATGTTGAAATAGAAACAGAAAGTGCTGGAAATACTCAGCAGGCCTGGCAGCATCTGTGGGGAGAGAAACAGAGTTAACGTTTCAGATCTGTGGCCTTTCATCAGAACTCTTATGTGGGAATGTTGGGTTTGACTCGCTTCAAGGTTTCAGGAATCGGTTTTCAGATCTGGCAACACTAGTGGAGGGAGGTCCTACAGTGTGGCAGGACAGGGCAGGGCAGAGTACAATGGGAGGGTCCAGAAGGATGGTCGCCAAACACAATAGAGCTATCAATTTTTATTCTGCCTATGTCCCAAGCACCCATCTTCTAGCCCCTCAGCTCCTCACAGTGTCGTTCTCTCCATCTTCGTCCCTTTTACTTCCCTCACTGTAAATTCCAACCCCTCTGTCTTCCACCCTCTCCCAAACTGTAAACTCCCCTTTCCTCATCTCTTTCCCCTATCTCTGACAGCTTCCTTTTTGTATACCCTCTTAAACCCATTCCCCTACTCCCCACTATCCACCACCACCCCCCCTCCCAAGCCTGTTTCAGATTAGTGGGTAGAGGGTACCAGAATAGTAGTGAAAGGTGGCTGCCCAGGGGACTGTGTTCTGCTAGCATTGAGGAGGATCTATCATCTGACAGAATTGGGGAGGGAGAGATTTGGTGTATGTCAGCACAGGGCAGGGAAGAAATGGATACGATGGGGGAGAGTGAGGGGTGGTTGGGGAGCAGTGAGTGATGGTTTAGGAAGCTAGAGAACCAATATCCCATTCTCCCATGTCCATAATTCACTCACAATCACTGCCAAACTGGGGATTCTTCATCATGGTTTCCTCTTCAATCTCCTGCTTCTATCACCTGTCCATCTAGAGTCAATTTGACAATCCGAGAAGTACAGTTGGCTGAAGCATAGGATTTTTGTTGCAGTTCAAATCAAGCTGCTGGGGGATACTGGGGTGCTATAGTGCCACCACTGATGGAAAGGTATAATTGCAACATGACAAGTTTACCTAGGCAGTTTCTATTACAAGTAAAGATATAGGAATTTATAATAGCAAAAAAAGACACAAAAGCGTGACATAAACATGGTAAGATTTTGTAGACGAGAAGTCTGCAGCGATGCAAGATTATAGAAATTTATTACAGATAGATGGAACTGTTCTGTTTTATTACAAAAATCTTAAAACCTAGGATAAAAAACTGTTTAGGATTGTTGTAAATTCATTAAATTAATTATAGCATTGTTATTAACAAACAACCAAAAGTAGTAGCACAGCCAAATCTTTGCAAGGAAAATCAATATTGATCGTACTTACAATCCTCAAGAAATAAATTCAGGTATTTGTTAATGAAAACAAAGATTATTTAGTCAATTTAAATCACATTGTAATGTAACAAAGATGCTTAATGCTTTCAACAGTGCCTAATGACTGCTAGTATGGAGTTAGTAAGGGGGAGGGGAAGGCAGGGAGCTTGGATAGCATCGTGAGTCAAAACACGGTCCTTCTATCTCTGGGACCCAGAATCCAGGCCAGACAGATGGGATGAAAGACTCCTTTCTGATGGCAGTTAAGTGTTATAAGTGAAATGAGTTTGGGTATTCTAAATCCAATTTCCAATGGACACATCTGTAGCCCAAAAAATCAATATACTTGGCACCAATTTGATGATCTCCCTCCAAGAGAGATGCTGGTGCAGAAGGCATTCAGAGATTATGTGCTGGAAAGACATTCATTTCTGTTACCATAACTACAGAATTTTGAACAAAAATAAGTTTTTTGTTCAAAATGATACCGCTTGTTAAATAAGATAGTAGACTGGTAGACTGTAAACAATCATGTTTGACGCTAAATTTTGTGAAGTAAGGTGCCCATTCCCAACTATCTGATGACTAATTAATCTTTATACAATTACACTACAAAAAGACATAACAAATAACCATTTAAATGTACTGCAAGTACGCATTGATGTGATTAAAAAGGAACATGTCAGGTTATTGGTAATAAATTTACAGTAAGCGTTGAGTGATCACTCATGATTTCCAGTAAAGCTACTGACTATAAAAATTCTGCTGCCAAGTTTAAAAAGTCTACAGATTAAACATGGCTACATTAAAATCAGAAAATAATTCTCCATGAATGGTTAATTTTACAACAGGACAGATCAGATTATCTTTTCCCTGATGTAAGATACACAAGAGAGCGCTCAATTTTGTAACTTAATAGTTAACCCCAATACCATAATCAGGGATACCAACTTGATGGATGTACTGATCCCAGCAGTGTAGCAGAGCTAAATTGATGTAGTTAAATACAACTCGGACTATTTGTATGTTATGATACTGCTATAATGTGTCAATTTGAGATGAGCACCAAATTCAAATGATATGGAGCTGGTGGTGCTGAGTAATACTGTTGACTCCACATTGCTCTCTCAATGTCAAATTGATCTCATCATGCTTTCTCATTTACATAGAGTTCTGCTTACAGGTTTCTTAATGCTGGTTATGCTTATTAGCACTAGAGAAAGGTTGATAAGAATTGATAGCACTGAAGTTTAGGAAATTTACCTTGAGCTAGTTATACTTGTACTGCAGCTCATGCAAAGGCAAAATGGCATGAAATTATTTCTTCCAGGTGTTCTCGTATACTTGATAAAATTTGATGCTTGGTCAATTTGGCAACTTTATTCCCTATTTATGCTGCATTTTTGCAGTAAAACTGGGCCATTATTCTAGTTCCATAATAATATTAGCCACTCATGTAAGTTATTTCCTCACATGAAAGCCATTTATTGAATAAAATCAGAAAATTTCAAAAGAGATGTCAAAGTTGGTTTGAAATCTTTCTAACTGGTTGATTTTAAATGAGGTTCTGAAGGCAAGTCTGCCTCTAGTTTTTCATAAAATACGTCTTCTCATAAACATGTTACTGTACACATAAAAGGAAACACCCATTAACTTTGTCATCACATCATATCACAATAACAGAAAATGCTGAGGAAGGCTGCACAGGAAAGGCAACAGTTTAAGTTATTAAACAAAAGAAAAGATACAAGTATAAATGCCAAAGCAGACACTGGACCACACCTTGTCAATAAGTCAGCTCACAATCGAAGGAAGAGCAATTACCAAAGGGATTATTCTTACAATTTTAGATAGGTGGATGTATTTTCTAAAAAAAACAATAGAACATGATTGTTGACTTAGTTCAGAATTTTGAGTTTTGCTGTTATACTAATTTTGTAGCTTTGCAACAAACAAAGTTGCTTCCTGCTGCCAAACAGGCTGTATGTCACAATGAAATCTGCAAAACTAATCTTCATTAAGAATTTATAAACTAATCTAAAGATCACCTAGCATGTATGAGTGTAACTTGTTAAACATAGGAATGCTTGCTGTGGAATTAAAAGAATATCATTCAAGCTTTGTAGAAATACAAGGAGTAATTTTAACCCTTCCTGCCCAGCTGGGTCACTTGCCCACTGATGACCTGCACAGATCCTGCTGTCTTCTATTTTAACAACCTCTTCTAACCATGCAGAAAGGACATCTGTATGAAGCTGACCGAGTCCTCCTTTAAGCATGTAGATCTGGACCTGGTGCCATCATCAAGCACTGACTGCAATTGCACTGTAGCCTGAGTGAAGAAGTTTTCTGGCTTTCACTCAAAGTGGAGACAGCAGAAAAAGGACCAGATCCAGAACAAGAAGTTTAACAAGTTTTTAAAAATATTTTACTTGTGGGACCCAGAGGAACATAAGGGCTTCTAAGGGCTGCGCAAGTATAGTTTAGGCCTCTGCTGTCCAAACATTCATTCCCACTTCTCTCCTGCGGAACATTTCCTTCACTTGCTTCCCACAACTTACATCAGTGCAGACAGGCCTCCTTTTGGTGCTGGCTCGTGGCTTCCTGCTGCCCAAACGTCCAGTCTCCCATGCCATCCAGCTGCCTCTTCCCCTTCTTTCAAACAGCTGGTTGTCTGGCGGCATGCCGATGAGGCCTGAGTGTTAAAATCACATGGGATTAATACCCATGCAGGTGTACTTGCATTAGAAGAGTGCTCAACAGACTTCCATTTTATCTAAGCAGGTAAATGGTCAGAGAATGCCATAATTAGTTTAGTTTAGTTTAGTTTAGAGATACAGCACTGAAACAGGCCCTTCGGCCCACCGAGTCTGTGCCGACCATCAACCACCCATCCATACTAACCCTACACTAATTCCATATTCCTACCACATCCCCACCTGTCCCTATATTTCCCTACCACCTACCTATACTAGGGACAATTTATAATGGCCAATTAACCTATCAACCTGCAAGTCTTTGGCATATGGGAGGAAACCGGAGCACCCGGAGTAAACCCACGCAGACACAGGGAGAACTTGCAAACTCCACACAGGCAGTACCCAGAATTGAACCCGGGTCGCTGGAGCTGTGAGGCTGCGGTGCTAACCACTTCGCCACTGTGCCGCCCAATTACTTGTGAAGTATCTGAGGATCTCCATCTTGAGCAATTATGCTTCACTTGGAATGCAGTCTCGGAATCTTAATGTCTTCTACAATTAGATCTCCAAACCTTTGTCACAGCTTGGACCGTAAAGTTACCACATCTGGCAACAGTCCCACTATTATTTCATTTCACTTAGACGGATGAATGGAGCATCAGTTGCCAGAGATACACATTTGAGGTGTGGCTGATGACACGACTATTGAAATTACAAATTGCAGCAGAAAGAAAATATAATGAGCAAGAACAACAATCCAACAACATTTACTGGAGGACCATTTTACGTAAACTTTGAAATCTATCCACGAAAAGCATTCCTGTGTCATATTTCCAATGAACTCAGACATCATAATCCTATACTTCACCTCACCAAACATGCATACACATCAAATTCATCTCCTGTTGAAGAAATGTGGCCCAGAAGCAATTAACTCTGCACAAAGGCCAATTGGGCCTTGCTTCATTATTAGAAAATATTCCCCTCAACGCCTGAACATTCTTGTTCATTGAAGTCTGGCATCGCCTTTGTTGATTCACTCAAATATCATTTTCATAAAATACCAATGAATCACAACTCAACCATACACAGGGGCTGCAAAATTCGATTATGATGCACCCATATTTTTGGCACTGCGGGTGCTATTTCAGGCCCTAAATGGAGTCCGTACCACATGCACGCTCCTGGTGCAGCCCGTGCCAATGCTATTTTGGATAGGCAGTTAGCGCAGGCTCTGGGAGTGTGCACTGGAAGTATGCAAAGTAGGCAGATCGTGACATCAGTTAATCTGTAACGCCTCTAGTGGTGCCATTTTCAACCTCAAAGCTCCAACTAATGCTGTTTCTTAATCTCACACAGCTGAACATGTGTTCAGCAGCAGAAAGGAGCCCCCCACCAGTGCTAATTAAAAGGATCATCAACCACTTTCAGGTTAGTTGCTGATTTATTTCTTCTAGCTGTTGCTGAGTTAGTAGAAGTGTTTTGGACATTTATACTGTCATTTAACGTTGCTGAAGTCTACAGGGATGCAGCAAATGGTAAAGGCCTTGGTTCTCACTTTAAGGATTCTGTTCTGTAAGAAGGTATGGATATCTCCGATTTAACCAAATTTATGCTGTACCTTTACTGAATTTAATGCACCAGCATGTCTTGAAAAGCTGAGGTCCATGTTGATGGTGTTACGACTGAGGCGGGAGGAGTGCACTGTCTTTTCTAGTTCCGCTTTTCCACAGGTCACATCAATTTACATGTTTACCCAGTTGCCGATACAGCCAATCATATACTTTTTTTTAATCCCAAAACAAAATACACCAACCAGGTTTCTTTAATGAACAAAATTATCAGTTTATTATAAAACAAGACTTAACCAGTAACGAAGTAAAATATTAACACACCGATTAAAAATATGAAAGGTCCCCTTTTTTAAAATTCCCCAATTGCACTCACACACACACTGGAAAAAATACAGAAATTCACTCTGCAGAGGTCTGTTACAAAAGAAGACAAAAAAAACCACTTTGGCCAAATACTTGCTAATTCTTGACAAAAAAGAAAGAAGATATGGAAAGAAGTCAGTTGTCTCTTTTTTGGTCTGGCATCCGGATATACGGAGATGGGTCACTAGGATAGTTTCAGAAGCCGTCCATTCTGGAGATGACGAGAATTATTCTGGTAGGCTTTCTAGGAGAAATGTGGCATCAATGTTTTTCCACCAGCACACACTTGAATTGCAGGAATTGTTTTCAGCTCCTCAGCAACTGTGCAGTATCAGTGATTTTTTTTCACACTAAATCTTGGCAGGATTTCTTCAAAAAGGTAGAGAAGGAGGTGAGCTGGGTGGTTTCTTTTCTCCTTGGCAGAAAAACACTTCAAACAGTTTGCACCACAACTAACTGAAAACAATGTCCAAACCCCAAACAGAGCGTCAACTTCCTAACCTAGATAAACCTTGACTGTAACCATTTTTCTGCAAGTCACCAATGGTTCTGTTGTTTTCTGAGCCCAAATCACAGGTGGCCCCCAGCACAGGTGGCTTTCAAATAGCATCTTCTCCTGTTGGTGAATTTGGTTTTAAAAAAAAAACACATCCATGGAAACTTTTCAGTTTTAACACAAGTCCTCAAAAAATAAAAAATATTAAAAATAATGGAAGCACGTTCATAATACCTCCATCCTTGGAGGAATTGAACACTATTTTTAAATGTGTTTCATTACAAAGAGTGAAAAAACAGAAGATGAAAAATTATTAAAACACATTTACGCACTCGTTCTCATTCACTCTTGACCTGTAGCTAATAGAGTTTGGCTTTGTACCATCTTTGCATTCAGATAACTCGAAGTAAAGTTAGATTCTAGATAAAGCATCCACAATTACATTTTTTTTTCCCCCGAAATGTGGATAATCTTTAAGTAATAAGGTTGCAATAGTAAACTCCATCAGAATAGTCTAGCATTCCGGTTTATGAATTTTTCCATAAAGGCTCGTGGGTGGTGATCAGTATATACCAGTGTCTCTCTCTAGTCATGGTGGACATGGACTTCAAAATACTTAAGAGCTAGTAATAAGCCCAGGGTTTCTTTTTCCATCATTGAATATCTTTTTTGGTGTCGATTTAGCTTTATGGAAAAGTATTCCACTGGCCTTTCTATGCCTGACTCATCATCTTGCAACTGGACTGTACCGACCCCCAGGTCACCAGCATCAATTGCCTTCTTGAAGGACTTAATGAAATTTGAAGCAGTCAACACTGGTTCATTAATCAAAATGGCTTTCAGCCTCTCAAAAGATGCTTGGCACTCCCCTGACCACACTACCTTGTTTTTTTCTTTAGTGCAAATCTGTCAGTGGAGAGGCTATAGTACTAAAATTTGGCACAAACTTGCAGTAGAAACCACACATCCCCAGAAAACCTCATGATTTCTCGCTTATTCTTAGGGGTAGGGAGCTCCAGCAATGCTTGTACTTTTTCTGTTCTTGGCAACACTTGGCCCTGCCCTACTATATGCCTGAACTAGGTTACCCACCCTCTCACAAATCCACTCTTGGCAAGGTTTATCACTAAATCAACTGACTGTAATTTTCTAAACAGAGCTTCTAGTTGTTCCAAGTGGTCCTTCCAAGTGTCACTGTATACCAGCACATCATCAAAGTAAACCACATAGTTTGGAAAACTGGCTACCACTTAGTTCATTAGTGTCTGAAAAGTGGCTGGGGTATTTTTTAGCCCGAATGGCATCACTCAGCATTGGAAAAGACCAGCTGGTGTGACAAATGTTGATATTTCTTTTGCTTGGGGAGTTAAAGGAACCTGCCAGTATCCCTTTAACAAATCTATTTT
Organism: Heterodontus francisci; assembly: GCF_036365525.1. Lineage (NCBI taxonomy): Eukaryota > Metazoa > Chordata > Chondrichthyes > Heterodontiformes > Heterodontidae > Heterodontus > Heterodontus francisci. Next base: position 48,654,073 of record NC_090390.1, read on the forward strand.
TGTAAGAAACGTGGTACTGCCCACTCTGTCAATACAGTCTTCCAAGCGAGGTATTGGTTAGGAGCCTGCCTTTGTTACTGCATTAACCTTTCTGTAGTCTATGCAGAATATAGTTGAACCAGCAGGTTTAGGCGCTAACATGACTGGGAAACTTCAGCTGCTTTGACTGGGTTCAATTAGGTAGTTTTCTAACATGTATTGGATTTCTGCTTTCACCTGGGCCTGTTTCTCTGAACGTAAGCAATAAGGTTGCTGTTTTATAGGAAAGGATTCACCTACATCCACATCACGGGTGGCTAAGGTTGTACATCCTGGCTTGTCCCTACAGACTTCTTTAAATGCTGTGAGTAGCCTTGTTAGCTCTTCTCGTTGTTCTACATCTAAATATGAAAGCATAGTGTCCAATTTCCCTAACAATTCAGTATTAGCTAACCGGATAGTAGGAGGTTCAATTTGAGAATAGTCTAGGCCTCCTGCTGCCTCATCCTCACTATCCCTTTAATCCTTCACTGTCCCTACTATCTGACATACCTGTTCTTGCTTATCCTCCTCCCGGCAATGATATTGTTTCATCATATTCATATGACACAGCAGATTCTCCTTCCGGCGATCTGGGGTGTCAATCAAATAATTTACCAATCATCAGTATGATCAGTAAGTTTGCAGATGACACGAAAATTGGTGGTGTCGTAAATAGTGAGGAAGAAGACCTTAGATTACAGGACGATATAGATGGGCTGGTAAGATGGGCAGAGCTGTGGCAAATGGAGTTCAATCCTGAGAAGTGTGAGGTGATGCACTTTGGGACAACTAACAAGGCAAGAGAATATACAATGGATGCTAGGACCCTAGGGAGTACAGAGGGACCTTGGGGTGCTTGTCCATAGATCACTGAAGGCAGCAGCACAGGTAGATAAGGTGGTTAGGAAGGCATACGGGATACTTGCCTTTATTAGCTGAGGCATAGAATATAAGAGCAGGGAGGTTATGGTGGAGTTGTATATAACACTGGTTAGGCCGCAGCGGGAGTACTGTGTACAGTGCTGGTCACCACACTATAGGAAGGATGTGATTGCAATGGAGAGGGTGCAGAGGAGATTCACCAGGATGTTGCCTGGGATGGAACATTTCAGTTATGAAGAGAGACTGGATACGCTGGGGTTGTTTTCCTTGGAGCGGAGAAGGTTGAGGGGGGACCTGATTGAGGCATACAAAATTATGAGGGGCATTGATAGGATAGATAGGATGAAACATTTTTTCACCCAGAGGATGGTTGGAGTCTGGAATGCACTGCCTGAAGGGGTGGTAGAGGCAGGAACATTCACGACATTTAAGAAGTATTTAGATGAGAACTTGAAACGCCATAACATTCAAGGCTATGGGCCAAGTGCGGGGAAGTTCGATTAGTTTTGGATGGGTGCTTGATGGTCGGCGCAGGCGCATTGGGCCGAAGGGCCTGTTTCTGTGTTGTAAAACTCGATGACTCTAATTCTTTTGACCACTTTACATGGACCACTGAATCATGCTTTCAGCGGTTCACCCTGTAAAGGTAGTAATACTAACACCTCAGCCCCTGGTTGAAATGTTTGGGTCCTGGCATGCTTGTCTGTCCATTTTTGCATGCTTGTTTGAGAAGCTTTAAGATGTTCCTGAGCCACTTTGCAGGCTTTCGTGAGCCACTCCCAGAATACGGATACATAATCTAGTACAGAAGATTTGTTGCTCTGTTCTAAAAACTTTTCTTTAATTAGTTTTAGAGGACCTCTTATCTCATGTCCATAAACTAATTCAAAAGGATTAAAACCGGTAGACTTATTAGGTGAATTCCTAGTGGCAAACAAAAGAAATTCTAGCCCTTTATCCCAATCATAGGAATATTCATGACAGTATGCCCTGATCATCATTTTGAAAGTCTGATGTTACTGTTCTAAAGCTCCTTGTGTCTGTGGGTGACAGGCTGAAGACTTTAACTGAGTTATACCCAAATTATTCATAACTTCCTGAAAAATTTTGGACATCAAATTGGAACCTTGATCCAACTGAATCTCAATTGGTAATCCATATCTAGTGAATAATGGGGTTAACTTCTCTACCACTCTTCTTTGGCCTCCTTATCTCGAGAGACAATGGGTAAGCGCCTGGAGGTGGTCAGTGGTGTGTGGAGCAGCTCCTGGAGTGGCTATAAAGGCCAATTCTAGAGTGACAGGCTCTTCCACAGGTGCTGCAGAAAAATTTGTTTGTCGGGGCTGTTACATAGTTGGCTCTACCCTTGCGCCTCTGCCTTTTTTCCTGCCAACTGCTAAGTCTCTTCGACTTGCCACACTTTAGCCCCGCCTTTATGGCTGCCCGCCAGCTCTGGCGAACGCTGGCAACTGACTCACACGACTTGTGATCAATGTCACAGGATTTCATGTCGCGTTTGCAGATGTTTTTAAAGCGGAGACATGGATGGCCGGTGGGTCTGATACCAGTGGCGAGCTTGCTGTACAATGTGTCTTTGGGGATCCTGCCATCTTCCATGCGGCTCACATGGCCAAGCCATCTCAAGCGCCGCTGACTCAGTCACTATCACTACCTTAACGGTAATTGTTCTCAAGGAAATGGCCTCTGGGAACCGAGTAGCCATATCCATGATAGTGAGCATATATTGGTGTCCTGCTTTTGTTTTAGGTAAAGGTCCTACACAGTCTACCAACACCCTCCTCTTCCCCAAATGCTTCCCCAAAAACTGGTATGGGAATTAAAGGTTCCGGTTTTATGGCAGGTTGTGGTTTTCCCACAATCTGGCACATAGGGCACATTTTACAAAACTACGCCACGTCCTTGGAAAGACCTGGCCAGTAAAAATGTCAACCTATATGTGATTGGGTCTTCTGGATCCCCACATGTCCTGCTATAGGAATTTCATGGGCTATCCTTAATATTTCCCAGCGATGCTTGGGTGGTACCACTATCTGATGAACTACAGTCCATTCTTCGTCTGCAAAAATGTGAGGAGGTCTCCACTTCCTCGTCAGAATCCTATTTTTAATATAGTAGCCTTCCGGAATTCCCTTTGCTTCAGCTTCCGTTAGAGCCGATTGTGCCACTTTATTTAACTCTGGACCGGCTTGCTGAGTCTTGATCAGAGATGACTTGCTGAACATTTCCTTCGGACTATCCAAATCCCCAAAGAAAGTTTCAGATATTCGGCTATCGATCGGTCTGTGGTTCCACATTTACCTCTGACAATGGAGCTCGTTTAACCATTAATGAAAAATTTCTGGAACCTTTTCCTGTAACTGTTTTGTTTCTTTAACTTTACTTGTTTTTTCCATGACGACTGGAGAAGCTACTACCTTCGCTCCAGCCAAATCATTCCCCATTTATGGGATATGGGCGTCGCTGACAAGGCCAGCATTTATACCCAGTAGCTCAACTCCATCTTCTGGTAAACTATTGCTAACTGCTACAGTTACCATTCCAGACATTAGGTCACACTCCAGGTGCACCCGATACAAAGGTATGGGTATATAGTCCCCGTTGATACCATTCACTAAAATCTTGGCATTCAATGCTCTCTCTGGTGGAAATGTTATGCCTTCCCCCAGCAAAAGCGTTTATGGGTAGCTCCTGTGTATCTAAGTATAACTATAGGTTTACCTGCCTCACTTGAGGGATGAGGAGTTACTTTTCCCTTTGACAAGAGTTCCCTATAACTCTCAGGTATCTTGTCCACGTCCCCCGCACTCACAGCAGTTTTTGTACATGGCCTTACAGCTGCAGTCAGAGTTTCAGCCTGATCTGTCGTACTCCCAGTCAGGACCCCTTTCTCTGCATTTGCCTTGTGCACCCCAATAAGTCCCATGGGTTTACCCCGCAACTTCCAGCATTCTGCACAAAAGTGTTCCAACTTGTGACTTAGGCTTTTGGACCTCACTTCCACCCTCAACTTCCACCTTCCTTTCGGGCCTGAGGAGGAGATCCCGGGGTGTTCCCAGCTGTCCTTTTTTGTCCCCAGCTACTTGCCTTCCTTTTAGTCTCCCACCTTCTAACCTTCTCGGCTTTGTGGAGGTGACGGACAAAGGGTTTGGGCTTGTAAACAAGCTCGTAATCATCAGCGATCTCAGCTGCCTGTCTGGCTGTTAAACCCTTCTGGTTCGCTACATGGGTTCTTACTAACAGAGGAAGTGAATTTTTAAATTTTCCATATACTCTATTTTTTTTATCCCAGAACAAAATATATAAACCAGGTTTCTTTAATAAACAACAAAATTATCAGTTTATTATAAAACAAGACTTAGCCCATAACAAAGTAAAGCATTAACACACCAATTAAAAATGATGAAATTTCCTTTTTTTTAAATTCCCCATTTATCACTCACGCACACACTGTAAAAAAAATACAGAAATTCACTCTGCAGAGGTCTGTTACAAACATAGACAAAAAAAACTACTTTGGCCAAATATTTGCTAATTCTTGATGAAAAAAGAAAGAAGAGGGGCGGCACAGTGGCGCAGTGGTTAGCACCGCAGCCTCACAGCTCCAGTGACCCGGGTTCAATTCTGGGTACTGCCTGTGTGGAGTTTGCAAGTTCTCCCTGTGTTTGCGTGGGTTTCCTCCGGGTGCTCCGGTTTCCTCCCACATGCCAAAAACTTGCTGGTTGATAGGTTAATTGGCCATTATAAATTGCCCCTAGTATAGGTAGGTGGTAGGGAAATATAGGGGACAGGTGGGGATGTGGTAGGAATATGGAATTAGTGTAGGATTAGTATAAATGGGTGGTTGATGGTCGGCACAGACTCGGTGGGCCGAAGGGCCTGTTTCAGTGCTGTATCTCTAATAAATAAAAATAAAAAAATAAAGATATGGAAGGAAGTCAGTTGTCCCTTTTTTGGTCTGGCATCTGGGTATAGGGAGACAGGTCACTCGGATTGTTTCAGAAGTTCTGGAGATGTCGAGAATTATTCTGGTAGGCTTTCTAGGAGAAATGTGGCATCAGGGTTTTTCTGCCAGCGCACATTTAAATCGCAGGATTTGTTTTCAGCTCCTCAGGAGCTATACGGCACCAGGGATTTCTTTTTCGCACTGGATCTTAGCAGGATTTCTTCAAAAAGGTAGAGAAGGCGGTGAGCTGGGTGGTTTCTTTTTTCCTTGGCGGGAAAACACCAATTGTCTTCAAACAGTTCACACCCCAACTAACTGAAAACAATGTTCAAACCCCAAACAGAGAGTCGACTTCCTGACCTCCATAAACCTTGACATGTGGCTTCTCTGTAACCATTTTTCCACAAGTCACCAAGAATTCTGCTGTTTTCTGACCCAAATCACAGGTGGCCTCCAGCAAAGGTGGCTTTCAAACAACTTCTTGTCCTGTGGGTGAACCTGGTTAAAAGAAAAACACTTCCTTTCAGTTTTAGCACAAGTCCTCAAAAATAAAAATATTAAAAATAATGGAAGCACTTTTGTAACACTGACCAAACTTTTGTAAAATGGGATTGCTGCAGTTTCTAGCTATTCTTATTAATCTAAACACGGTTACTTCAATGATCTAGATTTTCAAGCTGTGTAAGCAACTGCCATTATCAGTGGCAAGCTACGAAATCAAGCTAGTAAGAACTAGACAATGGTATCAGTCTAGAAAACCACAAGGCTGTGATTGGGACATTTGCACTTCAGATCAGGTAGTAGACTTGGAGAATTCTGCAAGACAAACCTTGAAGCCACTGCAAAATAAGGAACTTCTGCAACCCTGCAGAGATGGCATCGAGGCCCATGAGCTACAGAAAAGGAGTGTGCATATTGGGAGGCCTGCCAAGTTTGGGGTATTAAAATGGCATTCTGATGATGCTGCTGTTGCAGTGAGTCAAGCAAATTGATCTGTTGCACAGAAAGAAAAACCTACTAGTCAGTGTCAAACTGATCACTTGCTAGTGTTAGTACAAATGCATCTATAGTGATGTTTGTTTGTAATCATTATTGATGCTCATGCTTTTAAACATTATTGATTTTAAGTAAAGAAGCAATTAACCTTAAATCTTTGTCCCGAGTTGTCTGTTTCACCACAGGTCCAATCTCTAAATACTGTTAAACTGAGATAAAAGTAATTATGAGTCTTACAGCTCACAACACTTGCTCCCAGTCATGGGTGCTGCATTTTCTACTCCCCTTGTTCTGCAGCATGACAGGGAGAATGAGGAAAGGCAACACAGCGGAGGACAAGCTGCTCAGAGAGGGAGGAGGAGGGCTCTCAGCAGGAGGCCATATCCGCCCTGGGTGTTCAGGGAGCAATTCTCCTACCGCAACATAAGCTGGGAATGGTGTGTATGACATCTCCATTTCACTAAGGAGATGCTCACTGAGATCTGCCACCTGTTGTAGGCAGACCTGCAGCCTCAGGGGGAGGGCAAGGGCAGCAATGCCAGTGGCTGCAAAGATGAGTGTGGTCATGAAGTTTTTTGCTCCAGGTTGGAGCAGGAGTTATTTCCTACATCTCACAGTTTCCTGTCCACTATTGCATGAGGAAGGGCACTGAGGCTCTGTATGCAAGGAGGGCGAAATACATTTCATTCTTTTTGGAGAGAAGCAGGCAGAGTCAGCGTGCAACTTCGCCAGCAAAGTGGGCTTTCTGAAGGTGCAGGGTGCCATTGACTGCACACATGCTGCTGTGCAGGTGCTGCGTGTAAATTCAGAGATGGACCGCATCTGAAAGGGATTCCATTTCCTCAATGTCCAACTGGTGTACAACAATACTCAGTACGTCATGCAGGTCAATGCTCAGTTTTGTGGCAACAGTTTTGATGGCTTAATTCTGCGGAAGTCCACTGTACCTGGTCAGAGCACTTTGAAACTTTCTTCAGCGGCAAGTGCACAGTGCATGATGCTGCCATCAATCGCATCCAACAACAGCCAGTCAAAGAAGAACTGGATGAGTGCCCAACCCTGAAGGAAACTGTGACCGCCGTCAACCAGATGAAGAACAACAAAGCCCCAGGAGCCGATGGAATTCCACCCGAAGCCTTGAAGCATGGGGGCCCTGCCCTATGCACCAAGCACCATGAGTTTTTCACCACCTGCTGGGAACAGGGGAGGATTCCACAGGATCTTCATGATGCCATTATCATCATCTTGTACAAAAACAAAGACTGCTCCCTCCTTTCTATTGCTGGGAAGATCCTGGCTGGAATACTGCTGAATAGGCTTGCGCCTACCATTGCAGAAGAAAACCTCCCAGAGAGCCAGTGTGGTTTCAGAGCAAACAGAGGCACCACAGACATGGTATTTGCACTCCGACAATTACAAGAAAAATGTCATGGGCAAAACAAAGGCCTGTACATCACTTTCGCAGACCTCAACAAGGCATTCGCCACTGTGAGCAGAGATGGACTTTGGAAAATCCTAGAAAAACTTGGATGCCCACCCAGGTTCCTGGCCATGGTGAAGTAGTTTCATGAAAATCAGTACGGACAAGTCAAGCAAAACAGCGACCTCTCGAGTCCCTTCCGTATCTCCAATGGTTTGAAGCAGGGATCTATGCTGGTCCTGCCCCTATTCACCATCTTTTTCAGCATGCAGCAGGCAACATAAGGCCTTAAGGAGGGAGTTTACGTACGCTTCCGGACTGATGGAGGCCTTTTCAACCTCAGGTGTTTACAGGCTCACAAAAAGACACAAGAAAAACTCATCCATGAACATCTTTTTGCCGATGACTATGCTCTCCTGGGCCAGTCAGTCAGTCAGACCTGCAACATATAACAACACATTTTTCCGAGGCGGCACAACTCTTTGGACTAAAAATCAGTTTAAAGAAAACTGAAGTCCTGCATAAGCCTGCACCCCAAGAAGAATATAGACCACCAAGCATTGTCATCAAGGGAACCGAGCTGAATGCCATCAAGTAATTTACTTATTTGGGGAGCGTCATCTCATTTGATGCCACCATAGACAAGGAAGTGGACAATAGGCTTTCAAAAGCAAACAGAACATTTGGCAGACTGTACAAATGTGTGTGAAGTAACCACAGCCTCAGAGCACTGACCAAACTCAAAGTGTACAAAGCCATAGTCCTCACCATCTTTATGTATGGCGCCGAGTCATGGGTCCTATACCACCATCATGTACGCCTTCTAGAGCACTTCCATCAGCGCTGTCTCCACGGCATCCTCAAGATCCGCTGGCAGGACCACATCACAAACATTGAAATCCTGGAAACAGCCAACATCACCAGCATCGAGGCCATCCTCCTGCAAAGCCAACTGTGTTGGGCGGGTCTCATTGCCCGGATGGACGACAGTCGCCTGCCCAAGATCATGTTGTATGGAGAGCTGGCCACAGGTAAAAGGAACAGAGGGACCCCATGCAAACATTTCAAGGACCCCCTGAAGAAGTCCCTTTCTGTGTGCCACATCGACCATCGCCAGTGGGAAGCGCAGGCCATAGATCGTGATGCCTGGAGATGCTACATCAGGAGGGCTGCAGACACCTTTTAGACTGAGTGAAGAACCAGCATGAAAGAGAAAAGGAAGAGAAGAACATAAGGAATAGGAGCAGGGGTAGGCCATTCGGCCCCTCAAGCCTGCCTCACCATTCAATAAGATCATGGCTGATCTGCCCCAGACGTCAACTCCTCTTTCGTGCCAGCTCCTCATAGCCCTTAACTCACTGACATTTCAAAAATCTATCTACCTCCTCTTTAAATATTTTCAGTGATCTAGCCTCCACAAATGATGGAGGAGACAGTGGCATAGTGGTAATGTCACTGAACTAGCAATCCAGCGGACAAAACTCTGGGGACGCGGGTTCAAATCCCACCATGGCAGCTGGTGGAATTTAAATTCAATTATTTATTGGTGGCACAGTGGTGCAGTGGCTAGCACCGCAGCCTCACAGCTCCCGTGACCTGGGTTCAGTTCTGGTTACTGTCTGTGCGGAGTTTGCAAGTTCAACTTGTGACCGCGTGGGTTTCCTCCGGGTGCTCCAGTTTCCTCCCACATGCCAAAGACTTGCAGGTTGGTAGGTAAGTTGTCCATTGTAAAAATTGCCCCGAGTGTAGGTAGGTGGTAGGAGAATTGAGGGAAGGTGAGGATGTGAGAGGGAAAATGGGATTAATGTAGGATTAGTATAAATGGGTGGTTGATGGTCAGTGTGGACTCATTGGGCTGAAGGACGTGTTCCGGTGCTGTATCTCTCTATGACTCTAAATCTCTGGGGTAGAGAATTCCAGACATTCACTCCCCTCTGAGAGAAGAAATTCCTTCACATCTCAGTTTTAAAAATGTGTCCCCTTATTCTGTAACTATGGCTGGAATTTTACACTGGATGGACGGGAGCCGGACTCCGACGTAAATGTCGGTGCCGATCCCGCTCCCGCCCAGCCTGGGGATCCGTCCCGTATTTTACGGGTCCCCAGGCTCCAATTGGCCCGAGGCGAGACTTCCATCCACTTGAGGGAGGAGGTCCCGCCTCAGTGAGCTGCTGGCCAATCAGCGGGCCGGCGGCTCTTAGTCTCGGGAGCGGTGGCCAGTGCTGAGACTGCAGCCCAGCCGACTGTGGAGGACGCAATAGAACCGGAACAGAAGGTAAGTTTGGGCAGCCTCACCAGGGGAATCGGTCGTGCCCTGGTGAGGCTAGGGTGGTCGTTTGGGGGGTGGGGGGCATCTTGGATCCCGGGGTTGGGTTGGGAGGTGGGGGCTGCCCTCAATCGGGCACCCTGTGCCTGATTGCCAGGCCCCCTCGGGGTGTGGAAAGGCCAACAGCTACAGCTGGGTGGCCTTTCACGTCCCCAGCACACACGCTTGCCACGTCGTATTTTACCCATGGAGGCGGGCGAGGGCCCTTAAGTGGCCGTTAAGTGGCCACTTAAGGGTCTGGAGTAGCCTTGGGCAGGCGGGCAGCTTCTCACCCCAACCCCCACCCTGACCCCCGCCGGACCTCCGTAAACTTGGTCGGAGGCGGAATCGGGGCGGTTAGGCCTCCCAGAGCCTGCCGCTCAATTTTACGCCGCCCCCACGCCACCATCCGACCCGCTGGGGCGGCATAAAATTCCGGCCTATGTCCCCTAGTTCCAGATGCCTGCACCAGTGGAAACATTTTCTCAACATCTACCCTGTCAAGCCCCTCAGAATCTTGTATGTTTCAATAAGATTCTTCATTCTTCTAAACTGTAATGAATAACAGCTAACCTGCTTAGCCATTTTTGATAAGTCAACCCCTTCATTCCAAGAACCAGACGAGTGAATCTCTTTTGAACTGCCTCCAATGCCAGTATATCCTTTCTTAAATACGGGGACCAAAACTGTAAACAGCACTCCAGGTGCAGCCTTCTCAAAAACCTGTACAGTTGTAACAAGACTTCCCTATTTTTAAACTCCAACCCCCTAGTAATAAAGGCTAAAATTCCATTTGCCGCCTTAATTACTTGCTGCACTTGCATGCTAACTTTTTGTGTTTCATGCACAAGGACACTCAAATCCCTCTGTGCCGCACTTTTTTGAAGTCTCTCTCCATTTAAATAACAGAAGGATAGATCCAATTGCCCCCAGCAGCGACTACACCTTCACTTGTACCCGTTGTGGGAGAATCTGCCGGTCAATGGATAGGCCTGACTAGCCACCAGCGGGCCTGCAACCGATGACTACAACCTTCCCAAAATCTTCGTTCATGAAGAAATGCCAAGAGAACCATTGTACCTTCAGCTTTTGAGCCACCACAAAAAACCAGAGGGCGACTACTGGAAGACCAGGGCTATCTGCTGACCACTGGAGGAAACCTGCAGTACTTTCCAGAGCAGGTCTCAGAATTCATAGTCGGCTTCAGCCTGCATAACCTCACATCGTGAGGACACAGCCCAAGTTAACAAGTATATGGTGAGCAGCTGAGGAGGAGGATGAAAATAAAGAGGGAAAAGGTAGGAGCCAATCAGCACAGCCCCTTTCCAGGTGGACTGTCCATAATCGGCTCATCTGACTGCAGCACCAGTGAACGCAACTCCAATTCCCCATTCAATAAGTGTCCCACACTTGACCTTCCGCCTGTTACAGACTATCACAGACCATCCCTTGGTCACAATATTGATATAAAGACACCACAAAATAAGCATTCCAAACCAATTTTATAAGTCAAACCATCCAATATTGCATACAAAAGTCAACTAATCACCCTTGTGCATTCCCTTTGTACCCGTCTTCCGTGTCCCTTTGCCCATTCTTGTGCACCTACAAATGCTACCATAGTAACAGCTGCATGGCCGGTGGGAGGCTGCTGACTTTCAGTGGCAGAGACTGCAGAGAGATTTGTTAGATGATAAGTTCTGGCCCTAGAAGGCCCGGCTTCAGACTGCACCATCTCGGTATGAGCCGGCAGCGTTCTGGACTGGCTGACTGCCAGGCAACAGCAAGGTCATGGTGAAGTGGCATTGGTGGGAGGGTGAATGCGTTCATCCTGAGAAAGGACGGCATGTTCATCCTCCATAGAGCCACAGCCACTCCCCTTTGAAGTCCTTATTTGAGTCCTCTGGAGCAGAACTCGTGCAGTCTTGCCCCTTGGCAAGTTGTCAGCTGCACTACCTTTTCCGCTGCCCTGCCTGCAGACCACTCGTGCCCAGTGTCTCACCACGTGCCGATCCTGCCTCTATGCCACCCTCTAAAGTACACACTGTCAGTATCTGAGCTGGTGGGTGCGAATTGAGAGAAAGTGATAGTGTTTTTTCATTATCAGTCTCTCCTTCCTCTTCCACTTCTTGCTCTGGCTGAACTGCTGGCAACCTGCAGTTCTTGGGTATCTGAAAAGAGAAAGGCACAAGGGTAGGGTTGCAGTGGGGTGCCTGCTTACACATTCTTCAGCTTATAAATCAGATTGTGGAATGAGGGGGAAGTAGGATGTGTGAAGGAGAGTTAGGTATAAGCATACCATCGCTTTGATGATTTCAGCCCCGCCATTGGCCAAGGCCTCAGCTATGGCCACTCCATTGATAGCGAGCACAGTCTTCTGCATCAGGGTGAGCACATGCAGTTTTACCTGTCCCCCGCTGGTTAGGTGCTGCTGCCTGCAGTTTTTCACCACATTGCCCTGCAAGAAAGAGGGAAGCGTGTGAGTGAGTGTGGTGCAATCTTTTTGGGTGATGTGCCTGTCGTAGCTGAATAGGTGGCAAAGTGTGTGAGGGTGTGGTGAAGCAATGAATGTGAAGTATGAATCATGGTTGTTATAGATCTAGGTTGTCCAACATACGGCCCACGGGCCAGGATCCAGCCAGCCAAAGGTTTCCATCTGGCCAGCAAATGTATTTCAAAGATGAGAAATTTTCCATTGCCTTCTTTCAGATCGGCTTTTTAAAAATTCACGCTGCCAGTTTCACAGCTGACAGATGCTTGGATCAGGAACAGCAGATTGCCAACTTCAGACAGATTTGAGATTTTCTGGCGGGCTTTTTAAAAAATGTCAGAATCCACGCAATTCAAGCTGTGAAACAGCATGGTTTTTTAAAAAATCTAACCAACCACAAAGTTGCTGTGCTGAGCATTCCCACTCCCTGCAACTGTTAGAGAGAGAGAGAGGGGGAGGGGGAAAGAGAGAGAGGGGGGAACAGAGAGAGAGAGAGCGGGGGGACAGAAAGAGAGAGGGGGGACAGAAAGAGAGAGGGAACAGTGAGAGAGAGGGAAAACAGAAAGGGGGAATAGATAGAGGGATGTCAGAGAGAGAGAGAGGGAGAGAGAGTGATCATCTATCTGGAGTACTCCACATTGCTACAGGAAGTGTGTGGGCAAACATTGCAAGCAAAAAAAAACAGGTATCTCACTAAACCAGTGTCCAACATAGTGATGAGAAATTAAGTCAATAAATTAATCTTTTTTACAAAAAACTTCTTTACAAAAATGCACATTTGTTGTTTTGACTAATAGTAAGATAAATTTTTAATGCCTTTATCTTTCCAAAATTGTCTCAGCGGCCCTCCATGTAAGACAAAATTTGTAATGTTGCCCCCCCCCAACAATATTACAGATTGTTGGTAGATGAGTGAAGGGGAATGGGGAACTGAACAGTGTACAAGACTAGTGGTGCAATTGATGGGATATGGCATTTGAAGATGCATTCACTGGCCTTGACCACTCGTGTGAAATCATTGAACTTCTTGCACCATTGCATTCAGGTCCTCGGAGCTACACTGCTGGCATTGACCATGCCGACTATCTGGTCCCACTGCCTTTGCAGTGTCTGTTTGGAGGGCCTCCTGGCCTCCTGTGGATAGAGGACCTTTCTCCTCCTGTCCACTTCCTACACCAAGACCTCCACTGCTGTATCAGAGAACCTTGGAGCATGGTGTCAGGCAAGTCCCCCACCTGCCAAGAATGATGAAAATTAATTTTGCCACATGGACATTGATTTTAAACAGTTCTTGGTGAAGAAAGAACATGTTTAAAAAAAACAATTGGAGACTTTGGCTGGAGAGGGACATTGGCTATCCACAGACAGCACTTCAAAGAACAAAGGGGCCATTCCCTGCTCCAATTTAAACCACAATGGACTTTTGATTACCAGACGTTGAAGGTGGAAAGGCTAGAATTCCAGGTTAATTGATAAGAGGGCCAAATACACAAACAGACGTGGTCAGATGGGTTTGGCCAAATGGCTGGCTGACTGTTGGAATTTTTTGAATTTGAACTTCCAACAAGAAATTTGAAATCAGAAGGCTATTTTCTCCTCAACTGAGAACACCTTTCTCCTGTCTGCTCTCATCTCGTTCTCACCAGCTTTGGAAACCATTGAAGACACCTGAACCCCAAGAGAGAAAAGTTTCCTACAATAAACAAGGTTTAAAAAGAATACTGGGCCCCAACGAAAAGCAAGACTACTTACAAGAGGACTACAGTGAGCTCGAAGCACAGTAAACAAGAAACTCTTCTGATATTGCCTCAAACCTCTCCACTTTAATTTTCTACTCTTTTCTGTCCCTATTTGCATGTGTGTATCGGTCTGCATGTTAGCGTGTGTCCATAGGCATTTACTGAATTAGAGTTTAAGTTTTAATAAATTTCACTTTTCTTCTTTAAACCAAAGAAAGCCTGTTCATGCTTATTTCTTTGCCTTATAATTGGAAAGTGGTGAACAAGGATTCACCAAAGCGGGAGCTCAAAACACAGTGTGTTTAAAAATTAAACCCTGTTACAATAAGACCAGGTGAAGATAGTAAAAGACCCCTAGAGACCTTTCTCACCTGGTCGTAACAATGGTCTCTGTCATGTTGTGGCATTCTCATGTCTTACCCAGGTCAAACCTACTTTTAGAATGAATTCCAGCAGCTACTCCAATCAAAATGCACCTTTCCTTTAAGAGATGCAGTCTGGCTTTAAATAGTGCAGGCTAGCTTGAATTTGTGCTCACCTCTGGAGATTTGCAACTCCTGCTTAGGCAATCAGCCACTCAACAGCATGCTTAGTGCTGGCTGCATGCTACAATCATGTAAATGAGTAGTCAGCACAATGTTTGCATGAAGGAATGGGCACAAGTTAACCACACATCACAATCCCCTCACCCGTCTTCAGAGGCTTTCAACCTATGTCCCAGAGAGTGCTAAGCAACCAGAAGCCAATCAGAACAAAGCATTACCTGTGATAAACTTCAAAAACTTAGCAACAAACAATGAGAAGTCAGCTATAGCTGCCAAAACAAAGGGATAACAATGGAATTGCTTCAAAAACGTTTAAAAAAAAATCTTCGTAGCCACAATATTCTTTTCGTACTCAATAGCCAAGAAATAGCTCTAATAACAAAAAATGAACCATCAGTGAAATTGTTCAAAATATGTTTCAAATCATTTAGGCTTACTTACCTATGAAATTATAGAAACATAGAAAATAGGAGCAGAAGTAGGCCATTCGGCCCTTTGGGCCTGCTCTGCTATTCAAAAAAGATCATGGCTGATCGTCTAATTCAGTACCTTGTTCCCACTTTCCCCCCATGTCCGTTGATCCCTGTGGCATTAAGAAATATATCTATCTCCTTCTTGAATATATTTAATGACTTGTCCTCCACTGCCTTCTGCGTTAGAGAATTCCGCAGGTTCACCACCCTCTGAGTGAAGAAATTTCTCCTCATCTCAGTTCTAGATGGCATACCCCGTATCCTGAGACTGTGACCCCTGGTTCTGGACTCCCCTGCCATCGGGAACGTCCTCCCTGCATCTAACCTGTCTAGTCCTGTTAGAATTTTATAGGTTTCTATGAGATCCCTCTCATTCTTCTAAACTCTAGTGAATATAGGCCTAGTCGACCCAATCTTTCCTCATATGTCAATCCTGCCAACTCAGGAATCAGCCTAGTAAATCTTTTTTGCACTCCCTCCATGACAAGAACATCCTTCCTCAGATAAGAAGACCAAAACTGCACACAATACTCCAGATGTGTTCTCATCAAGGCCCTGTATAACTGCAGTAAGACATCCTTGCTCCTGTACTCAAATCCTCTTGCAATGAAGGCCAACATACCATTTGCCTTCCTAACTGCTTGCTGCACCTGAATGCTTGCTTTCAGTGACTGGTGTACAAGGACACCCAGGTCTCGTTGCACCTCCCCCTTTCCCAATCCATCACCATTCAGAATGTAATGTGCCTTTCTGTTTTTACAACCAAAGTGGATAACCTCACATTTATCCACATTATACTGCATCTGCCATGCATTTGCCCACTCACCCAACTTGTCTAAATCACATTGGAGCCTTATTCCCGCACCCCACCCCCCCCAGCTTTGTGTCATCTGCAAACTTGGAAATGTTACATTTAGTTCCCTTACCCAAGTCATTAATATATATTGTGAATAGCTGGGGCCCAAGCACTGATCCCTGCGGTACCCCACTAGTCACTGCCTGCCACCCGGAAGAAGACCTGTTAATTCCTACTCTCTGTTTCCTGTCTGTTAACCAATTCTCAATCTATGTCAGTATATTACCTCCAATCCCATGTGCTTTAATTTTTCATACTAACCTCTTATGTGGGATCTTATCAAAAGCCTCTGAAAATCCAAATACACCATATCCACTGGTTCTCCCTTATCTATTCTACTAGTTACATCCTCAAAAAACTCCAGTAGATTTGTTAAGCATGATTTCCCTTTTGTAGACCCATGCTGACTTTGCCCAATCACGTTTATGCTTTCCAGATGTTCTACTATCACATCCTTTATAATAGACTCTAGCATTTTCCCACTACTGATGTAAGGTTAACTGGTCTGTAATTCCCTGTTTTTTCTCCCCCTCCTTTTTTAAATAGTTGGGTTACATTTGCCGCCCTTCAATCTGTAGGAACTGCTCCAGAGTCAATAGAATTTTGGAAGATGATTACCAATGCATTCATTATTTCCAGGGCCACTTACTTTAGTACTCTGGGATGTCGATTATCAGCCCCTGGGGATTTGTCAGCCTTTCACCCCATTAATTTCCGTATCACTTTTTTTTTACTAATACTGATTTTCTTCAATTCCTCTCTCTCATTAGATCCTTGATTCCCTAACATTTCTGGGAGGTTATTTGTGTCCTCTTTTGTGAAGACAGAACCAAAGTATGTGTTTAATTGTTCTACCATTTATTTGTTCCCCATTATAATTTCCCCCGTTTCTGACTGTAAGGGACCTACATTTGTCTTCACTGATCTTTTTCTCTTCACATATTTATAGAAGCTTTTACAGTCAGTTTTTATGTTCCCCGCAAGTTTACTCTCATACTCTATTTCCCCCCGCTTAATCAACCTCTTGGTCCTCCTTTGCTGAATTCTAAACTGCTCCCAATCCTCGGACTTGCTGCTTTTTCTGACAATTTTATATGCCTCCTCTTTGGATCTAATATTATCCCTAATTTCTTTTGTAAGCCAAGGTTGAGCCACCTTTCCGGTTTTATTTTTGCTCCAGACAGGAATGAATAATTGTTGTAATTCATGCACACGTTCTTTAAATATTATCCATTGCCTATCCACTGCCAACCCTTTTAGTAAAGTTCCCCAATCTATCATAGTGAACTCGCGCCTCATAGCTTCGTAGTTTCCTTTGTTTAGATTCAGGACCCTAGTTGCGGATTCCACTACTTCACTCTCCATCTTAATGAAAAATTCTATCATGTTATGGTCGCTCCTCCCCAAGGGACCCCGCACAACAAGAGTGTTAATTAATCCTTTCTCATTGAAAAATACCCAGTCTGGGATAGCCTGTTCTCTAACAGGTTGTTTTTTTCAGGTTGTTTTTCTTCAGGTTTGCACTTGCTGATGTTCTATATTCAGTATATTCACACCTAATCTGTACTAATGCTTTGTCTTTCAAAACACCATTAACATATTGTTTGCCTTTGCTCCGTGACCTTTTGGTCAGCTATGTGGCCTGGTCCAATCTGCACCTTCTCCTTTGTTATCTCTTGCCCAACCCCCACCTCACTTGTTTATAATCTGTGACTTTTCTAATATTTGTCAGTTCCGAAGAAGGGTCACTGACCCGAAACGTTAACTCTGCTTCTCTTTCCACAGATGCTGCCAGACCTGCTGAGTGAATCCAGCATTTCTTGTTTTTGTTTCAGATTTCCAGCATCCGCAGTATTTTGCTTTTATATTAGCCTGTTCTCTAGTTGGTTCCTCAACGTATTGGTCTAAAAAACTGTCACGTACACACTCCAGGAAATCCTCCTCCACAGTATTATTGCTAATTTGCTTTGACCAATTTCTATGTAGATTAAAGTCACCCATGATTACAGTTGTACCCTTATTGCATGCATCTCTAATTCCTCGTTTAATGCCATCCCTTACATCTCCACTACTGTTTGTGGGCCTAAAGACAACCCCCACCAACATATTCTGCACCTTGGTGTGCCAAAGCTCCACCCATAGAGATTCCACATCATGATTTTCCGAGCCAATATCCTTCCTCACTATTACATTGATTTCCTCCTTTACTAACAACGCTACCCCACCTCCTTTCCCTTTTTGCCTGTCCTTCCTAAAGATTGAATGCCCCTGGATGTTCAGTTCTCATCCTTGGTCACCCTGCAGCCATGTCTCCGTAATCGCAACTATATCATAACCGTTTATATATATTTGCGGTGTTAATTCATCTACCTTATTGCAAATGCTCTGCACATTAAGACACAATGCCTTTAGACTTGTCTTTTTAACATTGTTAGCCATCTTAGCTTTATTTTGCACTATGGCCCCATTTGTTTCTTGCCCTTGTTTTCTCTGCCTTCCACTTTTGCTTCTTACCTTTCTGTCTTTTATTTCTATCCTTGTTTCCTCCTCCTCAGTCTCCCAGCTCAGATTCCCATCCCCCTGCCATTCTAGTTTAAACCCTCCCCGACAGCACTCCCAAACACCCCCCTTCCGCTCCCCCCCCCGCCCCCCACCGAGGACATTGGTCCCGGTCCTGCCCAGATGCAACCCGTCCAGCTTGTACTGGTCCCACCTTCCCCAGAACCGGTCCCAATGTCCCAGGAATCTGAATCCCTCCCTCCTACACCATTTCTCCAGCTATGTATTCATCTAATATATCCTGCTATTTCTGCTCTTGCTAGCACGTGGCACTGGTAGTAATCCTGAGATTACTACCTTTGAGGTCCTACTTTTTAATTTATGTCCTAATTCCCTATATTCAGCTTGTAGGACCTCATCCTTTTTTTACCCATGTCGGTGGTACTGATATGTACCATGACAACTGGCTGCTCGCCCTCCCCAATCAGAATGCCCTGCAGCCGCTCAGAGATATCCTTGACCCTAGCACCAAGGAGACAACATACAATCCTGGAATCTCTTTTGCAGTTGCAGAAATGCCTGTCTGTTCCCCGTACAATTGAATCCCCTGTCACTATAGCCCTGCCACTCTTCTTCCTCCCCTCCTGTGCAGCAGAGGCACACATGGTGCCATGAACTTGGCTCTTGCTGCTTTCCCCTGAGCCATCTCCCCCAACTGTATCCAAAGCGGTATATCTGTTAGAGAGGGGGATGGCCACAGGGGACTCCTGCGCTACCTGCCTTCCTCTACTCCATCTGCTGGTCACCCATTCCCTTTCTGCCTTTGCAGCATTTGCCTGCATTGTGACCACCTCACTAAATGTGCTATGCACGATGATCTCTGCATTGCGGATGCTCCACAGTGAATCCACCCGCAGCTCCAGCTCTGTAAGGTGGGTAGCCAGTAGCTGCAGATGGATACACTTCCTGCACACATGGTCGTCAGGGACACTGGAAGCATCCCTGATTTCCCACATAGCGCAGGAGGAGCATATCACGGGTGCGAGCTGTCCTGCCATGATTCATCCAATAAGATTCACCTACCCTAGTCCTTCCATTTCTCAAATCTTAGGCTTCAATTGTACTTCTTCACTGAAATGTGTTTTGTTCATCTTAATCTTTCTTCCCAGTATATTTTTGGAATTCTCCACATGTGGCAAGTTAAATTTTTGCATTGTTTGATGTTTATATTTTTGAATGTATTATTATTTAGTAGTTAGAGAAGCTATGCTTTTTTTTATTCTTTCATGGGATATGGGCATTGCTGGCAAGGTCAGCATTTGTTGCCCACCCTTAATTGCCCTTGAACTGGCATGTTAGGCCATTTCAGATGGCAATTAAGAGTCAGCCACATTGCTGTGGGTCTGGGGTTACATGTAGACCAGACCAGGTAAGGACAGCAGATTTTCTTTCCTAAAGGACATTAGTGAACTGGATGGGTTTTTATGACAATCGATGATTGTTTCATTGTACCGTTACTGAGCTGCCGTGGTGGGATTTGAACCCATGTCCCGGGACTTGGATTACTAGTCCAGTGACATTATCACTATGCCACCATCTCCCCAGTGCTTCTTCCATATATGTGTACTTAAATGAACTTATACAAAGGAACAGTATATTCTGGAATGGCTGCATCAATATTTAAATTTGGAGGAAGGTTCTGAACAACAACAACAACAACTTATATTTATATAGTACCTTTAATGTAATCAAACGTCCCAAGGCGCTTCACAGGAGCATTATAAAACAAAAGTATGACATCAAGCCACAAAAGGAGGCATTAGGTCAGGCTTCCCAATATTTAATTGAAGAAAATTTCTGCTCATTCAGTACTGGATGTCAGATAAGCAGTCTGATAATTTAGCAACAGTGGAGGAGTGGAGGAAGTAGTGGTGAGGTAGAGCTGAGTGTCATCCGCATACATGTGTAAACTAATGCTGTGCATTTGGATGATGTCGCCGAGGGGCAGCATGTAGATGAGAAATAGAAGGGGCCAAGGCTAGATCCTTAGGGGACACCAGATGTAACAGGGATAATTTTTTTCCCAGAGATTAATACAGATGAGGTAGGATTGGGGAGTGAAAGGGGGATATGGGTGGAGAGTGATGCAAGGAAGTGCTCAGAGAACAGAAGTCCTGAAGTTAAGCTTTTGTATTGAATCAGAAACTTACAGGCACACTAAACACTGTTGTAGATATATTTTGGGAAAAATTAGAGATATAAATTAATTTAATCTTAAATTTTATATTTCTCTGTCTATGATATAGAAGTTGTTTCATCATTTAGGTTCTAATGAGCCCATCTATTGAAGGCATGAAGTTGCTGTAATCTGTCTAAATTTCAGGTAACATTTGAAAGACAATATAATTTGCATGATTTTTGTTCATAACTTATATGTCAAACAACTGAGTTTAAAGCTGTGTTTGAAATTTAAAAAAAACTTGATAAACAAGGAGTCATAATGTAATTTATACACTTTAGCTTATGTAATTCTGCTCAGACAAATATTGATTTTTATATCATATATTGGTGACTTTCAGTTTTCCAAGAAAATGTATATTCTGAATCTGACAGTCTGTTCATTTGGTTTCCTAACTGGTAGAGCTGTCCTAGCCTCAACAAAATTATCTGTCTGCTAAATAGTGCACTCATTTAAACTCCACCTAGTGACTTTTCTCTCTACAAAATATAGAGAAAGAAATAGCTAAACAAATAATAAGAGCACTGCCAAACAGAATACAGAAAATGTTAGGCCTCTGCACATGTGCTATCTCAGTACCTGGCAACATGCCACCCTTTCAGTGGCTATTGCACTTCATGTTGTTAAAAGCATTCTATTTATTTCCAAAACCCTATTCCAAGTCCTCCGACTGTACCCCAAAGATTATTGTATCTTAAATAAACCACTCATCCTTGTCTGTGATGTTTTGTGTATTCTGCAGCAATCTGCACTCATATTTCATTGTGCTTTAATGGAGTGCCTTCTAGTTTTTTTAATACATGAAAAGTCATGTCCCCAATTTTTGGAGACTTACAGTATCAAGTTCCATATAAGAAATTGCTTCAATTCCTAATTTTGACAGCATCAGAATCATGTCTGGCAATAGAGCAATTTCTTTTGAAATGTTTCCATTGGTAAGTGCATTTTATTTTTCAAAACTGAATATTTTTTGAACGGAATCATCGTTATGTCTAGATGACCATCATTTATTTTTCCTCTGATCTTTTGGAAAGCATTGAATGATTGTATTAACCAACATGGATTTTGACAGGCTTCTGAGATGGCATGCATAGCGCCCTAGTTCCGCAAGGTGTGAAGCTTAAAACTTTCAGTATAAACTAGTGATTATATTCAGTGTGACTTCAGAAGAAATGCAAGACAACTCAAGGCTGGATTTCTAGCAGCCCAAAACTGATATAGAAGCTAATCAGTGTCCAAATAAATGTCATTATATAAATGATAGACTGGACTTTGATGCATACTCCCTCAGAGCCCCACAAAGTTATTAAGAATGAATTAGAGCACTCATAAAATGGAATTTGAAAGTAGCCATGACAAATTCCATTTTTTAACAAAAGCATATGTGTAATATTAGATTACATGAGTCAATATATGGCCTGATTCAGCCAATTGTTTTAAACATCCCCATGGTATATAAGTCAGTAGTTCCAATTATATGTGGAAAATGAATATTCCAGCAAAATGAGATAAAAGTATTGCTAAAATCAAAACAGAGCTGAAAATAGTAACTGTCCAACAAAAGGAATATTTATTGTGTGGTAAAGCGGAGCAAAATATAACAGCTGATTCTAGTCAAACCAAGCTGTAGTATGTTCTGACCTCCTTTGGATGGTATGCAGCTTGTCCATATCCAAATCCTGAATGCATTCATTCATGGAACATACTGAATCCTGCACAGGCTTCACAACTTGTGCAGAAATTAGATCTAGCATTTTCCTGCTCCTCGGATCATTAAACGTCCACATACACTTAACCTTGATTCTGGCTTAATTATGTCTTACATAGACAAGCACATAAAATTTGAATTGTTAAGTTCTCACTCTGAATTTTCATACAATTCCTGGAAAAAGCAGTCTTGCTTAAAAACGCTTAATTTTTTTCACTTGAATGTAAGCCATGGTGTGACCCAACAGGTGGAGTCTAATAGATAATATTGCAGACTCAATTTGTGAACTATAAGTCACTGATGAAAGTTAATCATCTCATGTCAACGTCCTGAATGTTTAAAGATTCACTTCATAAAATAATTAGTCAGATCAGAATTCACTAATCATCTGGAATTTAGATTTTTTGGGGGAATTTTACTGGTGACATTTTCTTCTTTTCTTGGAATGTTTATCAGTACCATTAGAACCACTAAAATCTGCTTTGTTGAAATATCCTAAAGGAATATTGCTGAGGCTGTGATAACATAGACATGTAAATATGTTCTGTTTCATTTCATATTAATATATCGAGAGGTATCTGGGAAGAAATCCTTCAGATTTGTTGATCAAAAATAGAACGATATTCACGATCCTGAACTGGGCTAACCCTCCAGAAGAGACTGTATCTAGCTGAACAGCAATACTTGTTTTTCTGAGACTAGACTATTAATCAGAGGAATTATCAAACCATTCAAGTTAGTTACATCAAATTCCAAATGGCAAATGTTGGCACAGTTATAAATTTCATGCTAGGTGTTTACACTGTGTCCTGTATGAGGAGCTCCAATCTATTTATATTGATTTTCCTTTTAGAGCAATCAAATCCCCTCTTTTTGCTTTTGATGCATTCTGTTCCAACAATTGTGAAACTTCAGTAAGGAGATGAGTATCATCATCCTAAGATATGGGATGCAATTTTGTCAAAGCAGCTTATTTGTTACCCGGGAAGTCTGCCAGATCTATTACTGGTGAACAAAGGTTAATTTTCCTCAAAGAGTATGGATAAATTGACAGAGAATTATTAAGTTGTAGCAAAACGAAGGATTGCCAGCCACTTAATAAAGTATTCTGATCACCTCTAGTTTTGAAAGAGAAGAGAGTCTTTAAGGATAAGAAAATCTGCATATTTTATCTGCTCACTAAAATTTACTGTGCACGCTTTCTTGTTTTCTCCAAGAAATAAATTTGAGGCTATAAATGGACAACACCATTTCCATTTTATAAACATAAGAATCTGAGTCTTCATTTAGCTCAATAAAGTAATAACTGGGCATTAGAACAGCTTGAAAGTCCTGTGATAATGTACAAATCAAAAAAGAGTGTAATTATTTGCTGCTAGTTAATTGTTTCTTTCCAACAAAGCAGTAAGAAAAAAAATTCTGTTTTAAGAAGCAAAGAACAGCATTACCTCATCATTTTAACTAGGAGTCCTTTATTTTCTTCAACCTTTTAAGCTTTTTTGATTACTCTTTTATAATCTATCAAAACTCTTTCAATACTAATATTTTTGTATTATGTATACTAGACCATGGGTGCCAAGTGCAAATTTTCAAATAATAGCATCTAAAACATGAAAATGTTTTGTGTAACTTTATTGATTTAATGCACCTTTTCTTCTACCCTTGCCTTTCCATTTTATGATCTCTGCTTCCCCAGAAAAAAACTTTAACCTCTTGCCACTCATTTGTTTTCCTCACAAATGTTTTGTTTCCTCCTAAGTAAGATTTCATTCCACTAAGCTCTCATCTGCTATTTATCTGCATCAGCAAACTGTTCTGCAATCAGCTCTGTTGTTCTCAGAGACGTTGCCCTTACTACTGTTGTTTGCAGCAGAAGGAAAACTGCAGCAAAAACTAAAAACTCAAGCTATGAGCCAAAATGTAAATGGATGGCAATCACCTTAAAAAATAGGATAATGTTTTATAAAAAAGATCAGATGGGCATAATTGGAGTTTTCAGTTAGTATATTTACATGCTGGCTATTTGAGAGGCAAAACACAAATAATCTATATTGGTAATAGCATGACAACAAAGGTTAAGTTCCTTTGTACAGGTATTTTGGTTAAAGACTTTAAATTCCAAATATAGCATGAAATATTCATGACGACTTTGAGTATTTAATAAACTGATTAGACTGCTGAGTCAGAATATGTAACATATTCTTCTTCATTGAATTCCATCAGAATATCCTTATTAAACATGAGATAGATATTTTGTTAGTGATAATTCCCACTGAGGACCAGTGTCAAAAGGTTTTTAAAAAAGTATGTTAATCATCTTTAATCAAAATAAATAACATAACTTAAAAAATGGAGCCAAATAGGCACGAAAGCACTTGGGGACATCAAGAACAAGGTCATGTATTAAGTTATCTTAAAAGAGTCAACATAGCAGTGATGCATTAAAATATTGGGGAGCCCAAATGAAATAAATTGTAGGAATATAGAGAATTAAAGGAATTAAATGCACTTGATTTATGAACACTGAATAAGAAAATCTTAATTTGACATTGAGGACTAAGAATGAGAAAAAATTGCATTGAACTGAACGATATTGTGAATTTTGTTGTTTAATGTTTCAAATTGCTGTTTTTTTAAGTAATAATATTATCTTGCTACCAAAACAGCAATTAGAAACATTAAAGAAAAGTTTCCAAGACTCAGATAAATATTGTCCATCATAAACGGATAGAAGTGTAGCAAATTGTCATTGTCATTAGTAGACTCTCAAATGGTATAGCAAAGTCATAGATCTGGTTATCCAGTTAGAAACTGGTACGTAACATGACTACCCAAAGGCTAGACTATGTAAACTATGGCAACCTTACAGCAAGCTGAAAGAAGTGGCATACTTAAACTGAAGGCAGCGATTGAGTGTTCGTTGGCTGGGCTATGTTTTCTCATGTACTGGAGGAATACCCTCAACATGATGACTTATTGGAGTTACTTTAGTAGATGCAGTCTCACATTTTTATGCTGCTTTTCAAGTTTATTTAGATATTCTGTGGTCAACGTGAGGGAATTGCTGAAACCATCAATGACATGTATTAGAGTGCATCCAGCTAGTTTTGGAGCAGTTTGTCGGTGGTGTAACTGTCTTGTATTGAATGCTGTTTTACAATATACAGTAATCCAAGAGGTTAGGCTTTTGATTCAGTTGCAGGACATTACAAGCAAATCTAAAAAATTAACTCTTGCCATTGAGCAGTCTGTAGAGTTATGTAGACTCATTCGGCCTTGATCTAAATTCATATCTGTTTCTAGAACTACTATTAAAAATGTAACTGTCATTTAGCTTCTATTTTGGTTGTAGTCTTTTAAATTCATGTAGTGCCCAATGTACAGGAAATGGGAATACTGATAGCTGGCTTACATCAGAGGAAAATGGGCCTCCCACAACATTCTTCTAAAGGCTGAAGCACATTGAAGGAGGAAGCAAAACCATGTAAACTGTTTCGTGCCAGATGACATAATGTCAGCCACTTCAAAAATAATATTAACTAAGGTGTAAGTTTCAATGCTGGAATATGAGGACAGAGGCCTTGTTAAAGCACAAAGCTGCATGTTTCAATTAGCTCATGGCCCCTATTCTAGGAATTAACTCAGGCATTCCTACATGACACCTGTTAGTAGCTAAGTCACTGAATTGTCCCTTTGAGAACATGCACTGTATCCCTTATAAAATTTAATTTATTGAAATTGGCAATTAGTACTCACTTGCTAGCCTATCAGATTTTGTTATTTTAATAACCAATCTACTAATGCAAGCTGAAGGCTATAATATTTTTACGGTTAATTGTACTGTACATTAGTCACAAATGAGTAAACATGTTCTAGAAATGCTGTGATGTTATTTAATTAACCCTTTGAATATCAAGAAACCATTTTAGCCATAAGGATGTTCTATTTCATCTAAGTGAATTTGCTTTTCTGTATACGTCTATAATAAAATAGTATAAGATGAAATAAATGCAGAATCTCAAAACGCTTGACTTATAGTTTTGAAAAAAAAATGCCAGTTCTATTAAATTGTTAGGGTCGCCAAAAAGAGAGGGGCAGAGCTTGATACTCGTGTTGAACCTTTTTTTTTCATTTGTTTAATTTATACCAATGCACTATGCCATGAATCTCATGATTCAAGTTCATTTTGTTAAATCCATATGTGGGAAGATGCAGATTGGTCAGAAATGGTTGCGTGTAGAGTTTAGATACTTCCTGGTGAAGATGGATGGAAAATTGGAGGATGAGTCAACCTTGACTAACATCATGCACCTCCTCATAGCTAGTTAGACAAATACACTGATAAGAACCTGGTATTAGGTTTACCTTACTGCCCTCTAAGCCTGGGAATGATGCATAGTGGAACAATGGGATGCTTCAAAAGAGGAGAGGAAATAATTCAAACATAATTCTTAAAATATCAACTTAAAATACATACCCCCAAAATAGGACAATGTTCTTTTCTTGACAAAATAAACCTCCTGATAAACAAATCTCCATCAAAACATTCAAGACTATGCTGAAGACTTCAGAATGTACCAGTTTCCTTTGATTTTCTAGTCAAGTTAAAGGAAAATCACAGGGAGCTGAAATACTGAATGACAGCAGGTTGTTACTGAGAATTGTCTGTCCCCTGCTTCTCAATTGTGCTACATCCATCCAGATGGCAGATTAGAAACAGGATTCTGTGGGGTTGTGACAAATACCTAGGTAATATCCTTCAGTTTGCTTAACTGTGAAACAGAATTTACCACCACCCTTTGTTTGATTGTTGACCTGACGCGTCAGATGAGAGTCTCTTGGACAATCTGCCAGAACTGTAGCACGACTAAATGCCACAAACAAGTGGTATTTGATGTAAGACTGCAAACAGTGTACCTACCATGAGTGACAGACCATGGGCCGGAATTTTACGCCGCCCCAGCGAGTCGGATGGTGGCATGGGGGCAGCGTAAAATTGAGCGGCAGGCTCCGGGAGGCTTACCCACCCTGATTACATCTCTGGACAAGTTTACGGCGGTCAGGCAGGGGGGCGGGGGGTGGAAACGGCCCTAACGTGCCCGAGGCCAATCGAGACCCTTAACGGCCACTTAAGGGCCCTCACCCGCCTCCACGGGTATTTTACCCATGGCAAGAGGGTGTGCTGGGGACGTGAAAGACCGCCCAGTGATAGCTGCCGGTCTTTCCATGCCCCCGGGTGGGAACCGGCATGGCAGTCGGGCACAGGGTGCCCGATTGAGGGCCGCCCCCGCCTCCCAACCCACCTCCGGCACCCAAGACACCCCCCTCCCCCCCAAAGGACCACTCCAGCCTCACCAGGGAATGACCGATCCCCCTGTTGAGGCATGCCCCTACTGACCTTCCCTCCTTGATCCATGGCGTTGGCTGGGCTGCAGTCCCAGCAGTGGCCACCGCTCCTGGTGGCGCTGCTGGGACTAAGAGCTACCGGCATGCTGATTGGCCGGCAGCTCACTGAGGCGGGACCTCCTCCCTCAAGTGAGTGGAAGTCCCGCCTCGGGACAATTAAAGTCTGGGGATCCGTAAAACATGGGACTAGGCGGAAGCGGGTTCGCCACCGACTTTCACGTCGGAGTCCGGTTCCTATCCATCCACCATAAAATTCCAGCCTATATGTTTTATAATCCACAGTAGGGACACTTTGTGAGAAAAAATGCAAAATTATAGAAAATAATCTCTTGCAGAAAATGCTAGTTTTATAAAAACCTTCTAAAATTTTTAACATCCAATGTCATTTTTGCGACATCTTTTTCTCAGTATGTGTCAAGATAATTCTTCTGAAATGCATTTAATTGGAGTTGGTTGGCTAACACTGCTGTTATCTGCCTTATCCTTCCCTGCTGGAAGAAACCACATTACCTGGAACTGCTACCTAATTATTGTAATTTTTTATTTCATGTAAAATAGAAGTTCTTGGTATGTTAGACATATCGTAATGTTGCCATACAGCTCTTTGATTTGATCTACCCAAAATCTTGGTAAAACAGACAAGAATTCCTTAATAGGTTTACTTCATTATTTCATTTTGTTCAGTTTAATCTACAAATATATATTTTGGTTTGAATATCTCCCTTTACTGAAAAATTTCATGAATTTAAGATCAATCAGCTGATGATCTCTGGGTATACTGTTGTGAACCATCAGCAAACAGATCATCAGCATAATATTTTAGTCATATTTACATGAGAAGGATCTTGGGTAATTAGGGAATAAAAATAACATCCCCCCCACTCCATAGCTTTGTGTTCAATTCTCCCGAAGGCTGCTGTACAATTCTATATGTATTTCCCCTTCCAATACCTCAGCCAAGTGGCTATTCTTCATGTCTGAGCTTTGATAGTGAGTATCAAGGATTTTGCAGTTGACCTGGATCCTGCCCTTGCATGATACCCAAGCATGCACATACAACAAAGGTCACTGGCCAATGATTGGGAGTGGGGCATGTTTCCCATTTCTTGCCCACTAGCACCAGGGTCAGTTGTACTGTTCTTTCTGCTACTCTGGCTCAGTTCATACATGGGACCTTCTTGGCTTCTGTGAATCAGTTGCACATTTGACCAACTCATATATTGGGAGAGACAGGGCTAGTACTTCTTACCACCTTCTGAAAATTTCATCCCAGGCTAGCCACAGGATCATCCAGTGATATTTGTCCATGGAATTATAAATAATTCAGAGGTTGAATTAGAAATTTAAGCTTGTATTTTTGTTCCCATTTATGCCCATTGAGGACAATTCTGAGACTTGCTATTTCAGCTGTAATTGCAAGAACAATTATCAGTCAAAGATAGACTTCAGCACCCATTGCTCCATCCATTTTACCTGGCACAGAAGGGAAAGACTGGATTCAAATCTTCCTTCCCTTCCCCCAAAGTGCTTGAGCATTTTGTTTTCTGCTGAAGAACAAAAAAACTATTTTCCAGCTGGAATTGTGCTTTGAAATTTCAGTATTCATTACAGAAAACTATCTAAGAGCTAACTTGTGCACACAAATAACCTGTACAGATTGACAGCATTTCTCTTTTGCATAAGAATTAATGCACCTCCTTTAACTTGCAGCACTGTTGGCAATAGTAGTCCCACTTTGATGGCATTGATGTCAGGTTAATGATATTGTGCTGCTGCCTTTGGAAGGCGGAGACCCAGCTAAAGAGGTGAATTCTGTCAGTGTAAGTGGAGGCAGCATCCCTGATGGCAATTATAAATATTGCTATTTGTTTCTGGCTGCAGGAAAATGCGGACTGCAGTTTTAACCTAACCCGCTCAGCAGGAACGAGACAGATTCAGGTCGAGTGCACGTTTTACACCATGCTCCACTTTATGCTCTATTGAACTCAGTGGAGCATTATCAAAGACGAGGTGTAAAATAAATAGCTAACCACGAATGCGCACCCCATTCCCGCCAGTTGAGTTCAGTTTTCAGTCAGCGTGCCGTGTTGAAGAATCTCTTCAGCGTACTGTAGTACGTTTTTCAGCACACTGAGTTCCTAATCTCAGCCATACTGTTAGGAATAAGCACTGAACATTTCATAAACATCGTCTACATGGTTACTGAGCATGGTTTATGCGTTTTTCTCGTTTTAAAAATATAAATGTAAATTACATTGAAGGTTAGATTTTAATTAATCTTATCATTACCATTTAAAAGCATACTTGTAAAAACATCAGAAGATGAGATGTATTTAACAATTTAGTAATATACTGGCCAGAAACAATTGTTGAAGAAGCAAATATTTATTATGTGAGAATGGCAGTAAACCATTCCAGGGTTAGAAAGGATGGTTTTCAATAGGTGTCTCAGAATTGAACCAGTTAATAAGACTGAACTCAACACCCTTCTGAGATATTGATTCATGACAGGGATGTAAAGACCTGTACTTTCCAGAGATGACAGTTATAACAAATAGTCAAAACATTTCATACACCATGAACTGCTTTTGAAGTTCAGTGACTTCTTACATCCTCCCAGTTAATGAGAGTGGCTAGGAAACTATAAAAATATATTGCTGAAAAAAGAATGAAATGAGTATCAGTCTTTAGAAGATGCATCCATGGAATCATCTCTGACATGTGATAAAAATTCAGTTCTGCGAAAGGTTTCCTTTCCACCCTTTCTGCTGGCACACCTTGGGGATCTACTTAGTGGCCATCTATGTACAATATACTGGGGCAAAAAACAATTTCTGTCATACCAGAAAAAGAGGAAAATCAGATGATATATGGCTCAAACTAGAAAACTAGCTTCCCAGCCTTGAGAACCATTGGGCTGAAAAAGGGTGAGAATGTCTCCTTTGGCACAACATGGGTCTTTACACTCGTGGTGGGTGCAATGTTCATTTTGTGTTGTGAGGAAATTGAGGAACAATGGCTAAGGCAGTTTCAGAATCAATTCTAATAGAAATGATCTATTAAATCTTGTATAAGTAATTCGAACTTCTTGCTCTTATTTCCTTCATTTCGGTCTCCTTCTCTCAAATAACCAGTAAATGGGCTCTTTTTTCCATCTTGATCTCCTCAGTGCTAATTGTAAATGGCAATGAGATTGAAGCTTCAAGTGCTATGTCTCATGTTTGTTTCCTGTAACTGAATCAAATAATTGTTCTTATTGTGTACATTACCTTGATAGTTCCTTATAGTCAGTTTATTCTATTTATTACCAGTAATTATTATCTTGTCACCCTTGACTTAGAGAGTAAAACAGTTAATATTTTTGCTGAAATGATAGTTGTCAGGTTATTGATGATATTTTAAAATGAATAAAGGAAGTCTTTGTCATAAATTTGAGAGAAAGGAATAACTATGAGCATACAGATGATCACAAAGCCCTCTGGGGTACACTGTAGAGAATAATGTTTTCAGTATATGTGTGCTGTCTGAATAGCAGTGCCAAAATCTACCAAATCTCTACATTTACCTAGGAGACTCCTTGAGACAAAAGCTGTATATGGTTGCCCCTCATTGCATGTAATTTCTCCCAGAGAGAGTTATTTCTTTTTCTGTGCACCCTCTGCCGAAACTACCTTAGTAGCATCTTTAGTAGTTGTGCTGGTTTATTTATCTGAATAATGACCTTGAAAGCAAAAAAATTGCAGAAATGGATTGAAGAATGAGTTTGTATTAAGTATATTATATAAATAAAGATTCCCAGTGCTATTTGGTATGGTACTAAGAGAATCATGAAAAGATTATGGTTTCACTTATTGCTCCAATTGCAAACAATGACCTTGACTTGAGATGCAGGGGAAGGTTGCTGAATTTTTCAGAAGGCAAAATAAAATGTTAGATTTCTAAGTTTTTTTTCAAATGAATATTTTTCTTCAGGTTCAAGGTTTCCTTTTGTTGATCTAGGTTTAATAATTAATAAATAGCATGAAAACACACATGGGACATATTTTTAATTAACCCTTTGAGGGCTTCAGTACCATTGCTGCTCTAGACCCAAAAATAATTCAGAATTAGAATTCTACATATTTCTCAACAAATGTAAAGTAAAAACATTATATCTAGAATGCAGTTTGCCACACTTATGTGCAAATTTATTATATTCAACAGATGGTTGATATTAAATTCTTCTGGTTAATTCATTCAAACTCAGTGCAAATTTCTTTCAGCTGTTAGGCTGATTTACTAATTGTAATTTGATCATTTCCACCTTGCTTAGAAAGCAAGAAAAGGCAAACCATTTGAATTGTTTGACAAAAGATTTTTTGCACTTTTTCCTGTCAGGCAATTGACTGCAGACTTAAAATAAGGTTTTAACAAAATAAAAACTGCTATAAATAACACTTGACCAAAACATGATTAAATGTAATAAAAAAATTATATTTTGAGTCTTTTATTACTTTCATTAGTGTTTCTGGGTTTTGATTTCCTCACATAATGGGTGATATTGAGGCTTTGGAAAATGTTCACAAAAGGGCCATAAGGTTGATTCCTTTTTAAAATGCTTTAACTACCCAGATAGGCTGAAAAGGTTAGGTCTGTTTACTTTGGAGCAGTGCAAAATCAGGGGCAATCTGATTGAGGTCTGTTAAATGATGAAGCGACTGGATTTTTTTTAATTCATTCATGGGATGTGGGCACCCTTGACTAGGCCAGCATTTATTGCCCATCCCTAATTGCCCTTGAGAAGGTGGTGGTGAACTGCCTTCTTGCACCGCTGCAGTCCATGTGAGGTAGGTACACCCACAGTGCTGTTAGGAAGGGAGTTCCAGGATTTTGACTCAGCAACAGTGAAGGAATGGCGATATAGTTCCGAGTCAGGATGATGTGTGACTTGGAGGGGAACTTGCAGGTGGTGATGTTGCCATGCATTTGCTACCCTTGTCCTTCTAGTTGGTAGGGGTTGCGGGTTTGGAAGGTTGTGTTTACATTGTCAAATTATTTCAATTAGATTGCTTGGGGAAGACCAGGCTTTATGCTGATAAGTTACACAAGGGTAGAGCTAGGTTAGATGCTAGGTGGTTCTTCTTTTCCCAAAGGATCGTTGGCATCTGGAACAAGTTGCTAGCTTTTGTGGTGAGTGCTGATTTTCTATAGACCTTCAGAAAAAAGCTGAGCTGGTTTATGACTAGAGCAAAAATTGTGTCATGCAAGGGGCATATGCCAAGTAGTGTAAGTTATGGTCAATGTGATCTCCTGCACTAGTTTCGATCACTTTGTTGGTGGTCAGAGAGGAATTTTCCAGATTTTCTTTTCAATAATTGCCTGTAGACTTTTACCTGGTTTTCACCTCTCCCAGGAGGCTGCATGGCTCCTTGTGGGTAGATAGTGTGTAATCATAATGCATGAAATACCATTACTGTATGGGACAGGCTGGATGGACCAGTTGGTTTTTCACTGTCCAACATTTTTGTATTTTCATGTGTTTAGCCTCTTGCAAAAGCCTAGCCTTGGCTTTAATATTCCCTGTTAGCTGAAGAGAAATCCTGAAGGTAGAACATGTATGGTGAGCAAAATTTCCCAAGATGCTGTTGCCAGTCCGTTTCTTTTTCGACTTGAAACACTATAAATATGTTTAGTTATTTTTCAAATTATTTGAAGAAATGATAGAGGATGAATTTCAAAAGTTTTATTGAAATTCTGTATGTTTACTATTCCAAAACAAATCACTGTTTACATAAGCTGCAGTGTGTGGGAGAAATACTAATAATTTGCTTTTGAATGTAAAGCATAGAGTCATACGTGGCAATTAATTATGAGCTTTTCATCTACAACAAATACTCTGGGATTTTTATTGATGGTAAATAATTTATTCTGAGCCAGAAGGGGTAATTTTAACATAAACTAACCTGCCGAACAGGCAATTATAAAATAAAATTGTTTGGCGTGTAAAACAGGTGCAGCTGCAATCCTGCTGGTTTACCGACAAGTGGGATAGATAAAAATTAACTTGTAATTCTGGAAGTATTTGATTGACAGCAAGGCTGGCCATTCACAAAGGATTGCTCTTTGGAAATCTTGCCCTCTCCCTGGCACTTTCTGAGAGATGTAAACATTGCTTACAGGATTTTGCTGCTTGAAAGTAGAAGTACATTTTATTTAAGCAGTGTTTATTTATTCAATGTTCCAGAGAGGTAGAAACAGAGAGAGCTATGGTTTTTATTTTGCAAGACCAAAGGGAAAACACATAATTGAAGGTCTTGTCACCAAACTCTTGCAAGCTTACAAACTAGTGTTGCCAGACCTGGGCCCTTCTCACCCCTACCCTTCACTGCTGACATGCCTCGGAAATTCACCAGTGAGCCACATTCCACCTTCCTCATCCTGATCCATTCCTGCAAAAACTCAGGATCTTCCCTCACTCCTGCTAAAACCCTACAAAACCCCACACCTTCCCTGCTCCTTCTGAACAAAAGGTATACCTACCTCCAATCTGGTACATC